>NC_047589.1:18473880-18773880 GCF_011004845.1 Esox lucius
ACAGAGAGGCATACAGGGAGAGACAGAATAGAGGAGTAAACAGAGAGAGAAGATAGGGAGAAAGAGGATAGAGGAGTAAATAGACAAGACTGAGGGGAGAGACTGTATAGAGGGGTAAACAGAGAGATGAGACATGGAGAGACACAGAATAGAGGAGTAAACAGAGAGAGATGTTGAGAGAGAATAAAGGAGTAGACAGGGATAAAAGACAGAGAGACAGCATAAAGTTGTAAACAGAGAGACAACACAGTGTGAGAGAGACAGAATAGAGGAGTAACAGAGACCAGTCTGGGGGAGAAACACAGAATAGGGGAGAAGATGGGGAGAGAGATATGTTTTACCTGCCCAATCAAACCAGTCTATTCACACTAGAAACGCACAATAATTATTCATACTGTAGCTAGGGTGAAGGACTGTGTGTCTCAGACAACTGTCTTTGAATCTGTATATGAGTAAACATGCAGAGTGACTCAGTTCCAACTCTCATGATTATATATTTTAGGGCCAGCAAGTATCCTGACCCTTAAAGCATCTGACCAGTAACCAAAAGGTTTGATTTAGATTAATCCCCTCTGGACAGCTAGATTAAAAATATATTGGTCTGCCCCTGAGCAAGGCAGTTAATCCTAATTGCTCATTGCTATAAATGGCCAGGTGTTCTCATTCAATTTACCGGCTATATTTTAGTCCAATTTCAGACCTTCTTCCATTAGTGAATGCTATACCTGGCTCTATTCAAATAAAACTCAGCTGTACATGAATATCTTAGACTGGATATGTGTGCAGACTGGAACATGCAATTAAAACACAAATCTCTTGTCAAATAGAGCCCATTCTCACAGCGGCGCACCTAGCTCATTGGTTTACTTCTCTAAATATTATCCCTCATATCAAAAGCAAACCCAATAAATCTCCTAGTTTATTCTCTGCACGGGGTCTCTTTACACTTAGGGATTGGTAAACATGAGTGATTGGTAGGAACGATTAGTGTAGATTGCATTGCCACCCTGTCCCAGTTGAGTATACCAGATTATTTTCAAATGGCTCTTCAGTTTAGAATGCCTTATTTAGTGTGGGTCAACTATTTCCTGGTAATAATTTCAACCGAGCCATGTTCTCGGCCACTTGATGCTTAAATATTTATTTTCCAAAATCTGGGTTCAGGCCTCCACTATCGGCCTGCATGTGGGTGGCTGTGTCGTCCCGGGTTTGTGTGTGTTTGAGCGTGCGCGGGTGGGTAGGTGGGTGGTTGTGTGTTTGGGTGGCTGGGGGTGTGTCCGCCCGCGGGTGGGTGTGTTGGTCTGCGTGCGTGGAGGTGGGTGTTTGTCGTCCCAGGGTGGAACAGACCTTCCTAGAGCAATAAACACAGCAGGAAGGCCCCATCTCCTGGACTGGCATCTTGCCTAGGACATCAGAAAAGAGAAAAAAGGTAAAGGAGGAAGAGAGGAGGAAGAGAGGATTGAAGAGAGGAGAGAGTGATGGAACAGCTTTTACCAGAAACAGATAGGAATAGAGAAATCAAAAAAGGATCTGTACTGCAAATAGAATTATTTTCTAAACTGGGCCTCTCAAAAGAAAAAGCAGCAAAGAGGGTGAAAATCTATTGAACCTCTTTTGGTCTGACTAATGTAGTCTTTAGAACTTTGTTGACCAAGTTTACCACCACTTCATTTATCTGTCACATTTACTGCTCTGCTCACTCTCTTCTGCAAACACTTTGGTATTGATCTGCCTGTGTTAAGTGGTTAATGTCTTCCTTTTCCCTTCCACTGCAGTTCTGGGCCTATTTCAAACCCATTGTATTTATAGGGTATCATTAAGAAGCATTACCTATGTGGTAGGAATAGCATCTTTCTAGGGCCTATGTCTGACCGCAAAGCATTTCTTGGAATTATTACTGTATGCACCTGACATCCTCTTGTCAAGCCAAACACAATGAAGTCTCCTTTGCAAAATAATTATATTTCTGCAAAGGGCAATGTAAGATAAAAATGCATGGACAAAACGAAAGGTTGATGTTTAATTAATAGTCTTGTCCATGTGCTGATTACATCAGGGACATTGGGACCCTGGGGGTAAAACTTGTCTTTCTAATGAATTCACTTGATTGTGCTCAACGAGATCTTAAGGGGAACACACGTCCCTTTACGAAGCCAGTCGACATGCCTTTTCCTGTTTCCCTGACAGCATTTGCTGATCCAGACAGAGGACGTAATGAAAGATTTCTGACTCAAAAATGAATTTTGTACCGTCATGATCAGGGGTCAAATGAACTGCTTATATCATGTCCTCCATACAGTGAATGGAATGCCTTGTTACTTGTCTCTGAGTATCATGTCCACGATAGTAAACAACTGGACAACAGGGGGGAAAGATTTCTTAGCAATGTAAAGGAGAAATCATTCTTGGTCACGTGCGATGTCAAACATTAACATTAGATGACTGGAGTCTGGAATGTAGTGTTTTCATCAAACCTGGGTTGGACACACTATTACATATTGAGAAACAGCCTTTGGAGAAGTTGAGCTCTGGATATGAGAAGAATATGTGACCCCTGGTCGGAGTCAGTTATTTTTGTGATATTTGCTTTAAAAAAAGTTAACGTTCAACAGCTGCATTCCCTTTTCATGAAAGAGCAAAAGGATGTGTGGCTTGTTTTGTGGTGTTGAGGTGGTTTGGCCCTAGTCTACTTGTTTATCGCTGTGTATTTGTCTCTCTCTTTCTCTGTCGGTTGGTTTGTTAGTTCTGTGCTGGACTGGGTTGGTTTGTTTGCCTGCAGCTTGCTTAACAGCTTGGCTCCAATGGGAATAGACTGGCCTTGGTGTCCCCGGATCTAAATATACCCGTTCCAACTAACTCTCAACTCAACTCATCTAAAGTCAGTTCAGTGTTTTGGAAAAGCCCACAGGCTGTGGGAAAACTTTGTGCCGAGCTGCGATTCATCACATTGTACAGACCCGTACGTGGGGTACTATTCTAGCATGGCAAATTGACGCATGACGAATGGCTCCTTCTCCACTTTGCTAATTAATGTAATGGGAATGATAAAAGGAACACGTTCGAATTGGAGAGGAAAATTAGAGAATGGCACAATGATCTATTGTGTTATGCAAAAGAGATTAATTGTCTTTGGAAATGAGCGTGTAACTCATCATTTTAATAATGAATTTGTTTTTGTGAAATGTGTACAAATATTACAAATATTTTTGGTTTACAATTACCTGTTTTGTAGAAAGGTATGTATTCTAGATTGTCACAGATATTGCAAAAAGCCCGAAATGTTGTTAAGACCAACATAAATTCCAAAGTTTATTTCACTACAGCAGAATGTCTTGATATGTACAATTTGTTCACCAAAATAATGTTTGTAATAAAACTGCTACTTTATTGCAATGCATTGTGGGCCAGCAATGTGACAGCTAATCCACAGCATCATAGTTTTCCATTATCCTGTTATAGGAATGTTCTTTGAAATTCAGTTAAACATATTTAAATCTTTCTCTGTTTTGTTTTTCATTTATTCTAAACTAAATTTACACACACACAACAAAAATGAGATCCATTTTATTTTATTTTACCAACCACTATGAATTATGTTCTTATTTTCGTATGTTGCCGTATTGTTATTACTGCATCGCTATTGCTGCATGTAATGCATTCGTACAATAATCCCGATAGATCTGGAAAAGTAACTAAAATTGTTTTAGCTAAAGTTATTTCATTGATTTCACCTTGATAGGAATTTCTTGTAAGATAACATTAACACAGAATAAGTCACGCAAGTGAGCATTGCACGCGCTTCTCCAGCTGTGTTTGTGTGTGTGGGTCTCACATCTCTCTAACTCTGTCTCTCTCAGCCCGAGTGTGTGACAACGAGCTCCTGCGCTGTCAGAACGGAGGTGTGTGTCTGAACAACCTGCGGTGCCAGTGTACCTCTGCCTTTACAGGCCTGCTGTGTGAGAAGCCCCGCTGTGAATCAGAGCTCGGGGGCTGTGGTGGTCCCGACTCCGGACAAACCGCCCTCTCTCCAGCATCACTCCCTACCTTGCTGCTCGTCCTGCTGCTGGGCTCGACCCTGTTTAGAGAAGTGTCCTACTGGCCCTAGCCCATCCTGCTCGGAGAACCACGGGCCTACTGTCCACACTGAATTGGTGGAGAGTGCTGCCCAATAACCCACTACAACAACAAACAGAACTATAACAACCATGAGCTCAGTCTACTGTACGGTACCAACTGTCCACCAGACAGAGCAAGGACACTCGCTGTCTAGAAGGGAATGTGCCAGAATGAAAGTCAACTTTAATTTGAGATAAAAGTATGTATATATATATATGTGTATATATATATATATATATATATGATGAGAATTAAAAATAAATATAAAAAATATAAATAAATACCAGATATTTAAAGAGTTTAACTTGAGCATTTGCTTTACAAAAAGTCTTAGCAGCCCAATAATGGAGACGAGTGACCAAAGCCATACCAGACACTTTCTCCCATAACTGTCAAATGGAGGGACTGGACATGACAGACACTTTGCTCACTTCCTCTTTTATTGCCACGGCAACGGGACCTGCCACAAATCAGAAGTGGCAAGCTCAAACTAGCAATGCCAGCTGCTGCCAGCTGCCCCTGTCCAAGGGTTCTTTGGGGTTTGATGCTGGCTGGACTGAACCGCTTTTGGGCTGGACTGACTGACCGATGCAGAACTCTGTAGAACTGTTCCCACCACTGCTGAGTGATGGAAAGACAGGCTTGAAAAATAAACATGAATAAAAAGAGAAGTTAAGGATGAATAATTAAAAAGGGAATGTAGGCATTCTTTGCTGTCAGTGCATTGTGGATATAAGGAAATCCAACACATCTATCTATCTCTCTGTCTCTCTTTCTCTTGTTCTTCTGTCCTTCTTTCGGTCTCCCTTCTCTCTCTCCATCTATCTGTCTCACTATCTATCTCTCCTCCCATCCTATATTCCCACCATGTCCTCATCCCCCTTGGTCCCACCCAGCCTCTTCCTTCACAGACCTGTGCTTTTGTAAACGTTACTCTGTAACCCTTGTCGGTTGAAAGGTTTTTTGTCCAATGTTAGTGACGCACATGTGTAACAGCCCCGTATCCTCCCCTCCAAAAAGATAGTCAAACTACCTGTATACATATTTTACCTTAAGACCACTGCGTTTCCTGAGACCTTGGTCAAAGAGCCTAGTGTTCACTTCAGCAGACAAAGTGCTTAGAGAATCATCAGTGTATTTCCGACTTATTTTATTGACCGAGCAAACAAGACGTAATCATTTATTTTGTACTATTTGCCGAACAGTGTTATCAAGGCAACTTGTTCCTGTATCTACTTCAGATCAAATTAAAGTACAGTTATTACTTGTTATTTTCTTTCCTTCATTGGTTTATTTTTCTCTTTTGGTTGTGCAGTTTGCGTTTCCTCGTTATTGGCAACGTGCTGGCATCAAAGAATATTGGTTTACATATACAGTATACTAATGTGTAATAAGATCCCACCAAAGGTCATTCTTAATGTTTTCTTGTTGCTTTAACACTGGAAAAATTGAAGTAAATAAAAGTTGAAGAAATAAGTTGAGACAGATGTGTTAATCATTTCCTATCAGAAGACTCAAGAAATATGTATGCACTTTATAGACTAACAGTCAAATATTGCTTTATTTTCTCAGACACGTACAGTACGGTGATGCTAATACCTTTAAATACCTAGGGAGGGGGCTTAAAAAGACCAACTTAGGTTGGAGAGTCCTGTAAGCCTCAGTGATATTTGTGTGCTATTTATCCTGAATTCAATCCGGTAAAGATTTATTTTAGTGGAATGCATTGTGGGAAAGGGAGGTGGAATTAAATATTAACAGCTATTGACATCTCCTTGAGATCTTGTGTTCAAAGTTTATATTGTGGGTCTTGTCAGATACTAGACAGTTCATCTATAACCTGAAAAATTCTATCCTCAGCTCCTGGTGAGGCTCTTTGTTTCTTTCTTTATCCAAAAGTTTGGGTTACTTTAAGTAATAACTTGAGCATTGTTTGTTTAGTTGGAGGCTTTTCTCACATCCGACCTATGATGTGTTCTCCATGTTGTTTCAGGCGTTGGCACGCTAGGAAGGTAATGTACGTGGTCTGCAACAATGTCGCAATGCCAATGCATATAAAGACAGGTTGTTTTTCCCTGGCTTGTATTTGTTATTGTCTTCATGACTGAGTAATGCTGTCTAAATATCATGTTGTCTAACACTTCTTAAAGAATTTACAGAAATGGAATAAATCAATGGGGTTTCCATAACAAGGACCCAGAGAATGACTGATATACTAAGAAGAAAATGTGAAGTCAAATGGCTGCTTACAAAACAATAACAACAGTATTTATGCCCTTTATCCGTTTAACAGCTTGGCTGTGTAGCCTACTCACTGATGAAGACGTATTAAACAACAATGTGTGACTTCAATGATGTGTTATTTCTTCATCAAACACAAATCAGCTGCCTATTAATTATGCAGGTCTTTAAATTGCAGTCTGGCAGATTTCCAAAAAGGTCACTGATTTGTGTTTTGCTTTTGTGTGTTACATCCTGTGTGGGGTTACTCTCATGACAGACCAACCAAATGATATTCAAATCCCTAGAAGAGGTTAATTTCCAAACCTTCTGGCCCTCTTAACTGTGGACTCATAGGTGACGTATGGTCAGGTTTACACACTAGACCTCTTTCCTGACTTGTGATGGAAAAATAAACGCTGTTTTACTCTTTTTATCTCAGAAAGAGAAGTTGTCTGGCTTTTGTTGACAAGGGAATATGTGCAAAAAACCTCAGATTTATTTTACATTTGTATTTCTATTAAGCATTTTAGACACTCCAAAATCATTTTTGGGAAGCCAGTCAAAGTCATGGTTTTGTCAAGGTCCCCTGCATTTCACCAAACATTCAACCCAGTTGTCTGCATGCCGGCTATGTTGAGATTTAAAATAGACTAGTCGTTCAGGGAGAATACTTCATCCTAGATAACTCACCTTCAACAGTTGCACTGCTATCTCCTCTCTGACCCAAACAGAAAGAATCACTGAACACTATCCCACTCCAATAGCAAAACAATGCTAATGGCTAGCTAGCGGCTGTACCGTTGGTCCGCTTAAGGGTTGTTTTAAAGTGTAAATGCTAACAGAATGTATTGAAAGGAGTGTTATGTTTGTTGACTATATCTGTGTCTATTTTCCTTGTATGTGTTCTTGTTTATTGGTTATATTGATCTTTTGTGTTGTCTTCCTGGGTTCACAAACATTTCCGTAATAATGACCATACCAAGGGAAACAAACTGAGGAGAAAGAGACAAAATGCCTCTTAAACCAAAATACCTGAAAGGCAAAGCACTCAAGAGATGCCATTAGAAAGCTGGGTAATTAGAGTTACTGAGATTGGTTGAACTGAGCCAAATCAAGCCAAGCTATACTCTTTCTTCATCACAATTTGCTAGAACCATGTTGGAAAGAGCAATATGAACACAAAAAATCACAGCCAGTAGAGTTTGCATGATCATTTAAATTAGGTGTTTCCTGGGTTATAACCTGCAGTAGGGTGGGTTTGGGTTGGATTATAACCTGCAGTAGGATGGGTTGGGCTGGATTATAACCTGCCGTAGGGTGGGTTGAGCTGGGTTATAACCTGCAGTAGGGTGGGTTTGGGTTGGATTATAACCTGCAGTAGGGTGGGTTGGGCTGGGTTATAACCTGCAGTAGGGTGGGTTTGGGCTGGATTATAACCTGCAGTAGGGTGGGTTTGGGTTGGATTATAACCTGCAGTAGGGTGGGTTTGGGCTGGATTATAACCTGCAGTAGGGTGGGTTTGGGTTGGATTATAACCTGCAGTACGATGGGTTTGGGCTGGATTATAACCTACAGTAGGGTGGGTTTGGGCTGGATTATAACCTGCAGTAGGATGGGTTTGGGCTGGATTATAACCTGCGGTAGGATGGGTTTGGGCTGGATTATAACCTGCAGTAGGGTGGGTTTGGGTTGGATTATAACCTGCAGTAGGATGGGTTTGGGCTGGATTATAACCTGCAGTAGGGTGGGTTTGGGTTGGATTATAACCTGCAGTAGGGTGGGTTTGGGTTGGATTATAACCTGCAGTAGGGTGGGTTTGGGCTGGATTATAACCTGCAGTAGGGTGGGTTGGGCCATAGCCTAGTGTGGTGTGTAGAGTGACTGGGCTGGATGGATCTTGCCATATTGACCTTGAGACCTTTTACTGTGTTTCCCTCCATAGCTCGATGCTTCTCTCTCTGCGTGATAATCAATGCAGAGATCCAGCCAGAGACAGCAGCCATCGATCTGTGTTCCTTTCTGAAGAGTCGTCTTTATTTATCAAACGCCTAGCTCCCTCCACGCTTTCAAAGCCTCCATCATTCTGGTAATGGAGCCCAGGGTGTAGGTGTAACTAGATTGTAATCCTTTTTGGAATGACCACTCTATTGTCTGAATTTTTTTTAAATACAGTTTGCTACAGTTACTCTTAATATATGTTTATGTCTACCTTCAAGTGTCAATTTGACATTTCAATACTGTTGGTAACTGAGCTGCAAACAAGGCGTAGAAGGCAAAACCTGAATTTATACTGAAACATTTGTTTTTTAAATGTATTTTATACATTACAATGTGTGTTATGAAACCACATAAGTGCTTTGCAAGGTCTTGCCAGAGATTGAATGTTCCACCCAAATTCTTCTTTAGTGTTTTGATGTTTAACCTTTGTTCTTGTAAGCATTGACCCAAAAATAGACTGTGTGTGGCTGGAAAAGGACGTCACTGAATTTGAGGCAAAACCAATTGTTCATTATGTTTTTTTTTTGTTTTGATGCAGTGCATAGAATTGCCGTTGGGATACTTTTAGCTTGTAACTGACAAAGGTTTTGAATACTATTTAAGGCAACATATTGCCATCTAAGCATATAGTTAGGAAAGTAGTTCTGAGAAATCTGCAGTTGCCATGTCAGCATTGTTTAGCAGTGCTTCATCCACCAGTACTATATTGGGGTTTTACATTTTCAACTACTGTATTGGTTTTCACCATGAAAGTGGATAATTAAGATCCACTACACCCCAAAGCAAAACAATAAGCTTAGTAGTGATAGAAAAATTCCGAACATTTTGAATTGTCCACAATCCTAAGAAACAAAATGGCATACAGCACACAGCAACTTTTTCAGTTTTCTTTTTCTTTTTTAAGAAAACATTTTTGTTAATGCCATAGTTGTGTCTTTTCAATGAAAATCACTGCAGTAAATGTAATTTAGTCATCACCATAGCCTGTTATTGGCTACGCTATCTGGCTTCTTTCCTTTTCTTAGTACAGGACAGCAGTGCTCAGCAACGAGACATTAACCTGATGAACCCTGTGTTGTGCTCCCATTTTGCCGTGAAAATTCTTCCCAATGAGAAGCAAGTCTGTATCATTGGGACTTTCCCATGTTTACTAACTTTGCCTCAATATTAGGCTGCATCTTGTGTAGGCTGCAGTCCTCACTCCATTATAATCAAGTGGGATTGAACAAATTGGCCATGTTAGCTCCCGCAGGCGATGTGATACAGCTGCCCGGTGAAGCAAGTCTGCTGTGCCCAGCGGGAAACACCTCAGTACAACAGCATTTCACACCGACTTGTCGTTTTAAGTTAGCTAATTGCCATGTCATGGACAGTGACATCCAGATGGTGACCAATAGAATGACACTAACTTATAAGTTATTTCTCCGCCCATTTGACATAATTTTATTTTACATGTTTTAACTCCAGGCTAGCACCATGCTGCTGTTACCAGCTGAGTTTAAGCTGTTTTGTTTGTAGTTTTATTGAAATATTTTCGTTTTGGCATTTTTTTTTGTATAAACAGTACTTACATTTTGCTCAACATATTACATTTAACGGGTGAAATAACATTTCAGATTATCATTTTTGAATCTGTCCATATAAAACTTTGACAAGTAAATATATTCTCCATAGGAACTAATCATTAATCCATGTTTAGGCTGTAAACTATTTCAATTTCTGACCCATTTGATTGTATGATAGAAATTAACCCAAACATTGTGTGTTTTGATGCTGCCTTTTAATAGTAGTTAAACCCTGAAATAAATGTTGGTGGCACTAGTTTTGATCATTTCAGTTTTTCTTCAGTTTATGACAAATAGTAACTGTGAAATCATTTTGGATGGTATAATTACAGTATACAGAAACAATACTTTTTTTACAAAGCTCCTCATCTGACCCACATTCCTGTTAGGATGCCTCAGCATTAACTGAGTAATCTCAGTTGAGTAACGCTTGGATAACTAATGAACATTTTCCACGCTTCATTTTTCACAAAACACTGACTTGCACTGACTGCAGAGACCTGCACACCTGAGAATATTTGCAATGACATTACCATGGTGAATTATGGGTAGGCACTGTTGAGCATTTCTTGTGGGAAATCTGTGATCACCCACTGCTGTCTTGGGGAGTACAGGTTGTTTGTTAGAGTTGGACAGACATAAATACTTCTACATTGATTATAAAATATACAGTGATTATATAGTATACAGGCTATAGCCAGTGTAAACATCATCATAGTATCTAATATTTGGACCACTGTGAGAAGCATTTCCATGTGTTTCCTTGATTTTAAGGAACCTGTATCTTTATTTTACATGTAATTTAATTGGTCAGTGGCACATCATTATAAATACACAATAAAGCTTTAGATTTAATGCAATCTAAACACAACAGGAATATGTAGCATGCACACAACAGCTGGCCTGACCAAACAGTTAATCTCTGGGGATTTTAATTTACAAATATTTCATGTGTAACCTTTAAATGCTTCCAGTCTTTCAACACATGGCTTTGTTTAGAGCACCTAATCACACAGTTTTCCAAATGACGCAGGATTTTAGTTCTGGTTTATTATTTTATTAGATTAGACCAAGATTGATGACAATCTAATTTTCTGGTAGAAAATGTATTGCCAAAAAATGCTTTTCTGTTCATATTCTGATGACTTTATTAAGGATAACGTCACATCACATTATTAGAACAGTGTGACTACCTTGATCTATTCCGTTCTACATATTTTCGTCTGTATCGTGTGCTCATTTTCATTTGGAGACCTAAAATTAGGATAACGTCCCAAGCACATATTAGATAAAACCCTACAACATATTTGAAACGAGATGGTTTGCTTAGTTCTCCGTTGCCATGGAAAAATAACAAGCATGCTTGGTAGTGGAAATATTATACATACAGTGGACATAAGCGTTTAGGGGATATGGGCCACAGGGAAAAGCAGGTTCAATTAAAAATGCCTTTATTATGTGCCTCCTGATGTAACCCACATGATACAGACAAGACATGAAAACAACAGTAATGGCAAACCAGATCCTTACTCACACTCTGATAATAAGTATAGCAAATGAATATAGCATGTGTCTCTGATCACTGTCTGATATTCATAGTAGTAGGCTATGCTGACCGATGGGTGAGGTTCTTGAAACATCAGGTGAATATTTGCATAACTGTTCTATCAACAGCTTAACTGGACCTTTTTTGTGTTAAGAAAACTTTCTAAAATATGTTTTAGTTGGCGGGGAAGTTTGTCATATGACCCAATGCAAACATCTGAGTTGTTTTCATACTGGCATTTCTTAACAGGTAAATATTTCTGCCTGAAACTGACAGTTTATTTTTTTTCCCCCAATCCTCTGCCAAGACAGAGGTATGAAGACACTACATGAATATTTGGTAATGGAAATGAGTTAAGTAGTTCTCCAAGATTTGGGCTGGATATTCCAGATCTCCTTCCAGCTTTTATACAACAGTTTGGACGGCTTCCATGGCTCCACTCAGATCTGTCAGTATGGAGCTCCAGGCGTTTGTACCACGAACGTGATGTGAAAATGATTGGCTCTTTCATTACCCTGTGATTTTCACATGCCAGGCCGGTTGATGTTGAAGCTTTTACACCTGTTTCTGTTACACAGCCACACGTCAGCGGAGATTGTCAGACTTAAAGCTAGTACTGTACCCTCGGTCAATGTCACGAGTCAGGTCAAAGAGACACTGTTGGATTTCCTACCGTGCCCCTAAACCTCTGAACCAATAACATTCTGCATTCGCCGAAGCACCTCTTCACAATCAAACGGCCCCGTAGCGACGGCGTATCTAACAACATGGTCCTCACCGATGGACTACACAAACTCACCACCTTAGGTGTTGATAATTGGGTCTTGCTATTGCCATGGTGATCTGCGTGTTTATGCCAGTGAAGCGAGGAGGCCTGAGGGAGGCTGAACTGACAGTCTCACTAAGTGTTGCTGCGGGGTCAACCATGAAGACATCACAGAATATCACACAGTGGACTTGTACTTGCAGCCTTCAAAGGGAAATAACGTAGCAGATAAGCTGTAAAGGCACATGAGGGAAGGTACACAGCACATTACAGACAATCTAGAAAGTTGTACAGTTGTATAATGTTTTATTTATATGTTGTATTATTCTGCTTTTGTGTCTATTGATAAGAGAGGTTGTTTAAATGCTTTATGAAACTAGTTCACCTTTCACAAGTGACAAAGTCATAAATAGAAAGTGGTTGTGGGGCAAACAAGCCAAGGATGCTTGTTTTAGCTTTACTCCACCATGTCTACAGAACTCTGTCAACCTGAGTACATAGGGACCAGGTCCTGCTGTTGCCAGACGCCCATTTCTCTGGTCCGGCTGTTGCCGCTGCTCCTGTTCTCTGTTCATCAGGTCACACAGATGTGTACTCAACCTGAGAGAGAGTCAACAACCTGATACTGTCGATATACTGAGCAAACCTGGGCCTGATCCAATGTGAACGGGTGATTCACCCATTCTATCTGTTGAAATGGAACTGTTGTTGTGTTGAAGTGTATTATGTGATGAGGACTGCATTCTCATTAAACTTAATTATGCATTGTTTGTACACAGTAAAATTCATATAGTTACTAGAACAATTCTATCCGTGTCTTTTGAAAGTCTTTTGCATCTAATTTAGTTAAGAGTTGCATAGTTGAGAGTTGCATCTGTAGACTTCAAATTAGTATTTAGATTCTACCTACTGTAAATTTAAACACTAATGTTTTTCTGTGAGATCGCCATAAATATGGAAGCATAGTTCTAAAAGTTCTGTTTAATAAAAAATAGTTACACATTAATGAGTTGTACTCTCTTTTGAGGAAACAACATCAAGTACTCAATACAAATACTATCAAGACAAAATATATTTTCTTATTTTCTTACATGGTAATAAACCTATTGACATTATAAAACTGGTCTCATTTCAGAGGACTGTCATAGAGGATTCCATAGTACATTTCAAATTTGCAAACTCATTACAGCTTCATCTACAATATACAGGCATTTCCATCGCTCTGTGATGCTTTATCATTCTCACTTAAAATGTTATGAAATTGTTTGGTATGTTTTCAATTAAAATGCTACAAATCCACTTAGGAACAGTGAACTCCATTTACTAGTGTCTTCGTTTTATGTACATCACTTTCACACAATGGTTATGTAAGGCAAATGAACAATAAATGAGTAAACTTGTTTACCAGGCTGCACACTGTATTTGTACCAAGATGAACTAAGTCCGAAAACCACCAGCATCTGTTTTCTTACAACAAAGCATATCATAGCACAAGGGCTAACCCTACAACCAATAGGCTACATTGGGTCCCTATATTCACCCCAAAAAATGCAATACTGTGTAGACAATTTTGACATATAGAAGCATAGAAGAAGGCAATGAAATTCACCAGTAGGCGTGCCTTCATCAATGTTTCCTTTTGGCTCAGCGGCCAGGCAATGGAATGGTTGTAGTTTATCATTTAGCATAGTAGCAGCCTCTTGGTTCATGATGTTTTCAACTAATAGACATTTCTTAAAGTAAATGCATTAGACTCTGAAGCACATACAGAATAACATTTGCAATAGTTCACGGGGGTGTGGACTTTCCATTGGCATCATTGGCAATAACAAAATTCCAAGTCTACTCCCCTCCGAAGCCCAACACCACCGCCCGTGCCAACCCACCACCAACTGTCCCCAGCATGTTGTCTGGTTCTTTTAAGAGAACATATTAAATATGATGAAATGCATTTAGTTGCAAAAATGTTACTGGCTGAGTAATGATTAAATGAATGCCAAAGTTTGTAACAGACAATCCATCTCAATCCCTCCACCCCCACAGTTGGAGATGGGGACTCAAAATAATTAAGGTATACAATTATTATTTTCAAACACATTCTGTTTTTGCGCTTAGTTGTTGTCAATTTACATGTAAACAAATATACTTCTTTCTACTCATATTCCGGCCCCTTGACCATCAGCTCCTTCAATCGTCCTACAGGCTGAATCTAATTGCCTAGCCCTGGTCGACTGTATCTCTGTAAGCTCTCAGCGTGATGCATTGTAAACCAACGGGGGAGACATTCAAGTCCTTGGTATCCCTTTGTACTGACATCAACAATGATAAAATGTCACAGAGACAAGCACTCGTGTTTAATGGGCCAGTCTGCTACCTATCCTGCACATTACAGCTTAACAGACTGGGAAAACAAAGACCCTTTCATTTATTTTTTACCTATTCCCCCTTTGGTACAGATTCACTTCATAGATACAGTATATTGCTGTTTTCAATTGAAGCTACTGCCGACCACTTTAAAACAAAATCTAGGGAAAGAGCTCTTTGAATTGGGAATTAGAATTTCACTGGCGCGGTTTTACCTCGGAAGGTGGTTAGGTTCAGACAAATCCCTTTGATGTTCCCAGTTATGGCGTGTATCAGTGTGTGTGTTGGAAGACAGAGGTAATGGGGTGATGGAGGATGGGCTTTGGCGGATAATAATACACCACACTGCATGTTAACTACAGATGAGGCCAGAGATGGTCATCAGCAGCATCATTAGCACAACCTCTCAGCATTTCTCCCCAGAACAAAAGAGAAACGGACAGAGATTAGCCGTGTGTGTTTTTGTGTGTGTTTGGCTCGTTGGCGGTACACACAAGTGGAATAATGTTTAAATATGGACAACAACACCCGTCTGCATTGTGGCTCCACACACACACACACACAAACACACACACACACACAAACACAGACAAACACACAGTTCTGTTCTTCTATACTTAGAGGGACCAAAATATTATTCCCATTGAAAATCTGAATGTTTCTAACAGAAAATCTAACCACAACACTTTAAAACGTACTAC
The DNA here is from genome assembly GCF_011004845.1 of Esox lucius. Classification (NCBI taxonomy): domain Eukaryota; kingdom Metazoa; phylum Chordata; class Actinopteri; order Esociformes; family Esocidae; genus Esox; species Esox lucius. Next base: position 18,489,160 of record NC_047589.1, read on the forward strand.
ATTTCTAACTCTTATTCTAAATCTAAAGGCTTTTTCTGACTTTATGACGGGGGTAAACATGGCTGGTACAGTGTACTGGGAGACTTGTCCTCTGGACATGGTGCTCTGAAGGTTTGGAAAGGGTACGTTTTGGACAGCGTGCAGGTGTATTACCTCTCATTGAATAGTATGTAGCGTTCAATGTTGCCTGCAAGACATTCCTGTCATTATCCTCTTTCAAATGTCCTGCATCTACCACTAATTTAAGTTTAAGCCTAATCTGACACTCTAACAAGAAATGTACTTTTTTCTCATGGTGACCAACATAAGGTTAAATTAAATGCAATTGTTGTTGTTTTTTTACATTATCTTTGTGAGGAATTTTGATCCTTATTTGGTCAGTAAAACAAAAACACACACATGGTCCATGGCTGACTTGGTGGATCCAGGTAGTCTAATCTACATTACCCCAGAATGACTTTACGGCACAGGAACAGGAACATGACTTTCTCCACTTTGGCTCATCTGTAAGGGCAGTAACAGTTGTATGGGTGATACAGTTTTTCCAGGTAGTTTTTGATACAGGTCTGTGAGAGCCGGAATTCTTACTGGTTGGTAGGTGATCAAATACTTATGTCATGCAATAAAATGCTAATAAATTACTTAAAAATCGTACAGTGTGATTTTCTGGATTTTAGTTTTAGATTCCGTCTCTAACAGTTGAAGAGTACCTATGGTAAAAATGACAGACCTCTACATGCTTTGTAAGTAGGAAAACCTGCAAAATCGTCAGTGTATCAAATACCTGTTCTCCCCACTGTATGTCATAATGTCAGCATTACCCATTTTCACAGTGACGCTGATCTCACAGGAGGGGTTTCGTGTTGTCGGCATTAGCTGACAAATATGCTGTTTTAGCACTAGCATTGCTTGATAGATTGTCTAAATCACAATGGTGTTGAGCGCTGCAAACCCCATAGTTTATCCCCCTTAACTTTTATTGCCGCTACACACAATCAGTCATCTGTCATTATGATGCCATTCATGTGCCTGTTATGGCTTGGTCCTAGCTCATATTGAACAGTCCATCATTCAGAGGCTTTGCAGCTGAGCCAGACTTTACCGGGAAGAGAGCGAAGAACAGGTCTTTGGAGAGAAGACGAGAGTGGAGAAATGATGAGGAATATTCTCCCTAAGATCAAAGTGATGACGCGGGGATCTTAACCATTTAGAGCCTCATGTTTTAAAAGAAAAGAGAATCTAAAAGGTCTATTTACACATGAAGGGAGCTATGAGATGGTGTCTGTTTTATCCAGCTTTAAACACTCACTAATTAGATATAATGGAAATGTTTGCACATGACCTCTCTGTGTGGCTAGGTCTGGGATCGAGTTGTGGCCGAGCACATGCATGGTATAAGAACTGACAGTTAGATTAAAACCACGGCCCAGCTTCCAGGGGTAACAGGTTTTCATGGTGGTGGTGAGGAGTCAGACAAACAGAGCCGGGGAGAGGCGGAGTGTGTGTGGGGGGTGGGCGTATCACATGCTAGTGTGATCTGCCATCCTGACCTGAGTTGACTCTAATTTACCAGCTAGAAGCTTTCCCATTGGACCCAGTCACGCCGCCCGTTCAGAAACACTCACATACCACTGGCACTCTGGTTCTCACTACAACCCCTTTTGATTTTATGCTCCATGAATTCTTTCTCTCTCGCTCCCTGTCAGTCTTTCTATCTCTGCTTCTCTTCCTCTGTCCATCTCACTGTCTTTTCCAGTCCTCTCTTTATTCTACCCACACGTTTCTCTCTCTCTCCTCGCTCTCGCTATTGCTCTCTTTCAGTCTCTTCGTCCTCCTTCGTCCTGCCTTGTCTTCCGTCTTTTCTAATTTGGCCCAAGTTCATCATGTCACCTAACTGACTTTTCTCCAAAGAGAAAAATGACATTTCGGGTCGGGGACTTCAAGGATGGTCAAGTTAATGAATGGCCACCAGATGGCCCTTATTAAGCTAATGTTCCCCCTACTCCCCAGCCCTGGTCCTCTCCTGGGGAACAGCCATGCTCTCTGCTCTGGCAGCCAGCACCAAGTGTCTCTGGGTATGTGTGTGTGTGTGTGTGTCTGTGTGTGTGTGGGAACAGTCTAAAAACCCACATTTTTAATCAGGTTAACCTGCCTCAAAAGCATCAGCGGCTGAAAGACTCAAAAAGAATCAACGGCTGCACTTCCAGTCTCTCTCGTTGTTTCTCTCTCTCTGTAACAATTTGATGAAGTGAGCCTGCTACCGCACACAAACAGCTAACCTTTAACCTCTCCACGTCACCCCCTGTAAAGGAGGTTGTCTCCTCCTTTACAGGGGCGGGAAACTAGACAGGATCTGGCTTGAACGGGACCCATGTGTCAGAGAGGCAGTAAAATGACATGAATGGCTTAAAGAGAGGGGTGCACATCTCTTTGAAAGGATTTATTTTCTTTTTTTTGCATGAATCAGTCAGGGTCTTAATTGCCTCATTTATAATCCATGCTCATGGTGTTGAGTAATTGCAGGAAACACACTGATACCACGAAGACCTTCGTTAAACTCTGGAATGATGCTAAACATTGTAATTAATTTAGCTTAGTTTATTATATTGTCACGATAGAGAGCATCCCTTTGAGAATTTGGCCTCTCGATACTGAGAACCACTATAGTTGAAAAGGAGAAAAAAAAAAGTACAGGGGTGTTATTTTACAGAGAGGGAGGGGAGTAGGGGAAAGAGGGGAGGAGATAGGAGAGGAGGGCTGGGGAGGGAGCTGTGGAGGAGAGGGGAGCGAGGACAGCAGAAGAGGGAATGGGGAAGGGGAGGAGAGTAAAAGGGAGTGGTGGAGAGGGAAGGGAGCAGAGCAGGAGCGGGAGGAATGGGAGGAGGGGAGTGGAGAGGAGAGGGAGCAGAGCAGGAGCAGGAGGAATGGGAGGAGGGGAGTGGAGAGGGAGAAATGTTTTGGAAACTAGATGTTTAGATGTGTGTGACTTCCTCTTAACCTGGATGGACTTGGAGCTGTGTTCTTACTGAAGTTTCCCACACGTCGTTTTTCTAAAATGTCCTCTGAGTATCACTGTGACGCCTCGATCAGACCTACAGCAACAATCCACAAACTGTTGTACACAGAGGTCCCGTTGCTACCACGTTAACGTATCTAGATAGCAGTGTGCAATGATAAATGCCCTCTTAAACACCACGTTCATGTCTTCTTTAATATGCTTCTGTGATTTTCGTCAAAGCGCTATGCATCGCTACGCTGCGCTGTTGGCAGCAGCTGAGGTCACAACAGAGAAGTAAAGCTGCGTGACCTCAGACAGGAGGAAAACTCGACTGGGTAGAAGCGCTGATGTCACCATGTTCTGGGTTGACAAATGAAAGCGGAATACTTCTGGAGGCTGGCCCAGGTACACTCGGGATTCACCGCGTACCAAACGGCACAGCCGGTGGTTGGGAGAGGGAGATGGGGGGAGGGGGGTCGGAGATAAAGTGAACAAGACAGAGAGGAGGTGAGGAAAAAGTAAGAGAGGGAGCGCAAGGGAGGTGTGAGAGGAGGAGCCTGAAAAGATCACTGAGGACTCTTACACACTAATAGAACCTCCTTCCTTACAGATCCATCATACTGCATGTGGCACAATGCATAGGGAAGTGTCCGTGCGCGGCGGTTCTACGGTGAAGTAGATCTGCCTAAATACTGTGCGTCCCCTCAACGGCAAAGCAAGGACCACGGCATCTGGTTACTGGAATGTGTTCGCTGTACACAGTGGCAGGGTTGTTGGTCCTGCCGCTCAATGGGGAGGACAGTTTCTTGCGCGACCAGCTAACACACGCACGCACACACATACGGGCACGCGCGCGCACATGCACTCACGCACGCACGAACACACATCACGAGCATGCGAGCATCTTCATGTCACATCCACCGTGCGTCACAGCCGATCACACCCACCCTGCGTTGCCTGTGCATCACAAACAGGAAAAGAAGCTTACACCAGGCATCCAGAATAAAGCCCTTGTTTGCATTTCGCTGTTTAACCAATCCACTAAATGTGGAGGGGTCAACACAGAGTGTGGCCTAACTAATGTCCAAAAACCAAAGTCATGCTCTTTCTCTTTCCGTTTCCCCCTAAATGCTGAATTATAGCGTTGTATTATCACCAGTGGCGGTTTTAGTGATTTCCGGGCCCTAGGCAGAGGCTGGTTGAGGTCTCAGCCTCGTCTACTTTTTTACATTATTGTCCTTACAAACATTTTGAACATACCTTCTTTCTTGTTGAATGGAACTGCCACTTCCAAAGACACTTGCATTGCTGCCCCTTTCAGTAGGGAAAATACATTATTTTAAAAATAATTATCTGAAGGGTACATACTGCCTTATAAGTTATGACTACAGTGAAGCATTCAGCCATTTTGTTCAAGTGTACAGTTTCTTAATCATGATCAATCAAGTTTATTCATATCCTGTTCTTACTATTATATTCGGTGTCACTACACTGTCAGAGCTTTCTCGGGGAGCCAAGATGTCAACATCACTAATTATTGATGTTGTCAGTAGCCCAGTGCCTATCACCATCATAATAAACATTTGCATCATTCTAATCAATGTGCATGATGTTAGAAGAATGACATGATGGAATTGAATCAGTGTCTTCTTAACATCTGTCTGGTGTCCATTCGTGATGGTCCAGGTCAGGGATAGCGCTTTCTTATGCAACTGTCAAACAGTCATATTCAGTAAGTAGTAGACGCACTGTATTTGACACTCATGCCATTTTTCTCCTTCCTTCTTTTTTCTGTCCTGCTCACATATGAGCGTTTCATATTAAAAAAAACTTTTCTGCCCATCTCTTGTGATGTGTAGCTGGCTCAGGATGACTGAGTAAACTACCCAACGTCTTTCGGGCGGCTGCCGGGAGAAACAAAATGGGACAGACCATTTGAGTGAGAGAGGTGAGTTCGGTCTGAAACAAATAATGTATTAGAAGGCATGACTTCATTCTGAGCAAAAAAATCTGATCTTAAGACAATAAATAATCACAAAAAAACAATGTATTACAACTTTTTTTGAAACTGTATTTCAGTTTGAATTTTCATGGGGCCCTAAGCCTTCAGGAGCCATAAGTGGCTGCTTACCTTGTCTAATGGTACCAACTGACACTGCTTGTGCCTAAGTACAGTCTTTAGAAATGTTTTCCTTATTGCGTAAATAAATAATGCTAGCTAGCTAATACTACCCCAACAGGCGTATAGAACGCTAGCTAGATTACACCATCCTCCCAACATGGAGCATTTTGTCTACTGCTTATTATATTAATTCACAATTAGGAGTTAGAGACTTCTGACAATGATATTTAGATAGATAACTAGCAAATGGGACCAGACAAACAAAATACATTTGAATAATAAAAATACCAGATACTGACTGGTTTTCGGACCCCTCCGGGCCCCCCCAATACAGTGGAACTGCACATTTTAGAGTGGCCTTTTATTGTGGCCAGCCTAAGGCACACCTGTGAAATAATCATGCTGTCTAATCAGCATCTTGATATGCCACACCTGTGAAGTGGATGGATTATCTCAGCAAAGGAGAAGTGCTCGCTAAGACAGATTTAGACAGATTTGTGAACAATATTTGGAAGAAACATGCCTTTTGTGTACATAGAGAAAGTCTTAGATCTTTGAGTTCGGCTCATGTTAAATGGGCGCAAAAACAAAAGTTTGGCGTTTATAATTTTGTTCAGTGTATATTAATTGTAAGTTTACCTTGAAAACAAGTTTTCTTTGAAATATAATGATTTTCTGAGGTATGTCAGCTTCAGTCGATCTGCAACGGAACCATGTAGGTGACGGAGGTTGTCAACCTACTGACTCTGTAACAGAAGTCTTTAAGCTCAGCTCATTCTCTATTCCTCTCACTCACTCCTTCTCTCACCATCTTAACACCCCCCTCCTACCTCCCATCCTTCTCTCCATCTCTCTTTATATCTGCCCTTCTCTTGTTCCACCCCCCCCCCCCCTCCCCCACCCCCTTTTCTGTTTATTGCAGTCTTAGGCCATAAGGGAGTCGTCATCTAGGTGGCAGTCGCTGGCTTGTAAATATATAGCCGAACATGCACATGCACACACGAGCACACACGCACGAATACTCATGCAAACACACACACGAACACAAACGAATACACGCAAACACACACACGAACACACACACACACACGAATACACACACAGAAACCAACAGAAATACACACATGGACACAAATGCGAACAAATGCATGAGCGACCACACACACGAACAAACACACACACAAACACACAATCCCCTCCCCTTTCCCTGAGACGATCAACACTGCATAAACAGAGAGTCCAACTTGTGTGAAAATACTTGGCAAATCTCCATATCAATCAGCTGCACACGAACACTGGGTGGCCTGAACTAACCCAGTCAGAAACAGCTGTACCGTATCGATAGTGACACAAGGCTTCTTAAATATGGTAGCTGTACCCCTGATATATGGTTCCTAATGCTCCACAGTGTAGACTACTGTCCTGGTGCTGAGTATAGACCTGTGGAGGTTAATGGAGGCACGTCACTGTGATTTTACACAAACACACAGACACACAAACAGATGCGGGAACACAAAGACACACACACACACACACACAGAATGTTGACAGGGAGCTATGGCAGATAAAATCATCTCTCTGCCATCAGGGAAGTGTAGACTGTATCACCCTAACACTCTGTCATATGCTGGGCCAGCTTCTAGAACCCTGATAACAACAATGTCTGATTAGATAACAGATAGAGAATACATTGTCTGATAAGGTAACAGGAATACTATATTGTCTGATAAGTTGACAAATACTACATTGTCTGATAAGGTAACAGATAGAGAATACATTGTCTGATAAGGTAACAGGAATACTATATTGTCTGATAAGGTAACAGATAGACAATACATTGTCTGATAAGGTAACAGATAGAGAATACATTGTCTGATAAGGTAACAGATAGAGAATACATTGTCTGATAAGGTAACAGGAATACTATATTGTCTGATAAGGTAACAGATAGACAATACATTGTCTGATAAGGTAACAGATAGAGAATACATTGTCTGATAAGGTAACAGATAGAGAATACATTGTCTGATAAGGTAACAGGAATACTATATTGTCTGATAAGGTAACAGATAGACAATACATTGTCTGATAAGGTAACAGATAGAGAATACATTGTCTGATAAGGTAACAGGAATACTAAAATGCCTGATAAGGTAACAGTAACACTATATTGTCTGATAAAGTAACGGGAATACTATTACATTGTCTGATAAGTTGACAAATACTATATTGTCTGATAAGGTAACAGATAGAGAATACATTGTCTGATAAGGTAACAGATAGAGAATACATTGTCTGATAAGGTAACAGGAATACTAAAATGCCTGATAAGGTAACAGTAACACTATATTGTCTGATAAAGTAACGGGAATACTATTACATTGTCTGATAAGTTGACAAATACTATATTGTCTGATAAGGTAACAGATAGAGAATACATTGTCTGATAAGGTAACAGATAGAGAATACATTGTCTGATAAGGTAACAGAAATACTATATTGTCTGATAAGGTGATATAGACTTCATTGTCTGATAAGGTAACAGAAAGACTACATTGTCTGACAATATAACAGAGACCACATTGTCTGTTAAGGTAACTGAAATACTATATTATCTGATAAGGTGTCAGATATAGACTACATTGTCTGACAATATAACAGAGACCACATTGTCTGTTATGGTAATACTTAATTGTTTGATAAGGTAACAGAGATAATTTGGTTTTTGTTTGCCATAGAATGTGGGACAATGTGTTACAGAGCAGGAAAGCTGCACTTCTGGTGCCATTTGTATTGTCCATTGTCTATTAAATATTATTAATTTGTTTATTGTTGTTCTACTGGTTGTCCTGTTGACAATCATCAGTATTATTATTACTTGAATTATGGTACATGCCACATGATTAAGCATATCTCCACAATATGTACATTGTTGGATTTCATTGGGAAATGGAGAGAGATAGAAAAGAGAGCGAGAGACAAGATTCAAGTCTGCCGTATTTCAGCACTGGTCTACAAGAGTTCTGCTGTTGGGCTGGATCTCCATGTCAGTAAACATTAAGTGTGTGTGTGTGTGTGTGTCTCCTTTCACAGTACCTGCGTTATATCATGTAGTATTATTAATTTAACAGGGCTAGATATACTGTGTGTTTGTGATGACAGTTACATCCAAAGTAAAAGGTTATTAAGCAGAGCAGAGAAGACAAGACACAGCTTAATCCTCTGAAGTTTTTCACTTAATTTCCAGTTGGTTTTAAGCTACCAAAACAATTTTTTTTTGAATGAACATATTCATATTTACACTTTGCATACTAGTTTGTTATAAAGTCACATGAAAGTTCACATCTTCAAGAAGGCATTTCTTCAAAAAAGACAAAATGTCCCAGAACATGTTTTTCTTCTTAAAAACGGCTCTCCTGAAAACTAGTGGCATTCGCCCCATTTCAGGAATTCGGTCACATGATGGATCATTTAGCAATTTTATTTAATGCTAATTTACATGTATTTTTATATTTAATAGGCCTTTAATGACAGGCCTTATAGAAACACATTATGAAGCATTTGTACATGAACAAATGTATGTATCTTAAGGGATCAATGTGTTCATGTGTATACTATTTCTGGAAGGTACGTTGTAGAAATAAGATACATATAGATTTTTTTATATATATATATATATATATATATATATTTGACTTTTAACCTACTTCCACGCTTTTGTAATTCATTTTAGCACTGCACTGGACATGGCTACCTTCAAATGGTTCCTATGAAGTGCGCATCAGAGAAAAAAAATGTAATCCAACAAATCAATATTTAGTTGGCTCTAGCCCAAACTGTTTTGTTGTTATGGTCCATTACATGGGAAGACACACTTGGAAGGAAAGTCGGCGATCTGACAAAGCATGTGAAAGATTAGGACAAAAAATAGACCATGTTATCATGTAGCGTGTTCTGTTTTCATATGCTGTCAAACTTGAAAGTTGTTTTACCAGAATATTTAAATTTGAAAAAACAGCAAACGTCGGACCTTTCAGTTCAATGCATACGTTCTTTAAACAAATAGTTTCTTTAGGGTATAATCGTTACAATAAAAATATAAAAACCAAATATATTTATCAGATCAATTCTTCAGTCTGTTTCTGGGCTGGACTGAATCAAGATCAATTCCCCAGCCTGTCAGTGAGCTGGACTGAAGCAGCTCAATGCCCCAGTCTGTCAGTATGGGCTGGACTAAAGCAGAACAATGCCCCAGTCTGTCAGTATGGGCTGGACTGAAGCAGATCAATGCCCCAGTCTGTCAGTATGGGCAGGACTGAAGCAGCTCAATGCCCCAGTCTGTCAGTATGGGCAGGACTGAAGCAGCTCAATGCCCCAGTCTGTCAGTATGGGCTGGACTGAAGCAGCTAGATCAATGCCCCAGTCTGTCACCATCCACCATCTGTTGTCCTGGTGGTCCTGTCACTGCTGGAGGTCCTGAGGTGTGCTAGTGTGGCCGGCGGTCAGTGGCCTTCCCACCGTCAGCCGAGGACCTAGGGGCTCCAGCCTGTTTGTGCCCCTGTGGTGGCAGAGATGGGTAAGGCTGGCAGAGACTAGCAGTGTGGCCCTGTGTGTCTCAGACTCGATCACATATTTTCTCCCACATTCCCGGGAATGAGCAGATGGCTAAAGAGGAGCCCCCTACACACACACATTAACTTACCAAACAAACGCACATGAATGTACCAAATACACACACACACACACACACAAATGACTGTGCACACAAAGATTCCTCGCTTAAGGTGCACAGACCTATGCACTATCATACGCACACACATGCTTTGCAAACCCAATGACACAACCTTGCTTCTACCTTCACTAATACAAGCAGCGAAATCAGTTGAGTGCAGGTGGATAACGAAATGTTTCCACCAACCCCCACGCTTTACTGACTGTACCATGCCAAAGAAAGCTGGAGCATTCCTATGGTACATCTTTTCCACTGGTTTGGTGTTAGCAGCAATCATAAAACATATGAAGGTCATACACTATTCTAATAAATGCAACAGCTGGACAAAAGGCAAACACACTCTAAATGTGTAGAAATGTGTAACTCGACCTGACTCAATCTGACTGAATTAGAATAATTAAAAAAGGTCACACTTTATTTTGAGAGTCCCAATTTCCATCTGTAAATGTTCTATAGACAGTAATACTATCAACAAACTTTCAAAAAGTTGATCAGTTGATAAATAACTGCTTGTTAAGTTGAGGGTTATGTTTAGAATAAGGTTTATGGTAAGGGTTAAGGTTAGGGTTAGAACAAATGATAGGGTAAGGATATAGATAAGGGTTAGGGAAAGTAGATAGTTGAAATGTTACAGATAGTCATTAGACAATTTGTAGAGCAATTACAGGCACACTTTTGAGGGACTCAAAATAAAGCATTTCCATAAAGTTTACTCTCACACAAATAATACATGTTTTTTTTATTAAGGCATTTAGGGACTTTTCATTCTAATAATGCACTTAATCATTGCTCAATATATGTGTGGTCTTTGCATATATGTATATATGTACATGTACATTTGCACAGATTGATGAAATAATGTACAGATGACAGAACGGGAATGCTACCAAAAGATGTAATCTCTCCAGATGTAATCTCTCCAGATGTAATCTCTCCAGCCTACCAGAACTTATTGAGCTGTCTAGACTGCTTATTAATTAGTGATGTTCTCAGATGAGGTCGGACATACCTGATCACTATGTATCCAGATGAGGTCGGACATACCTGATCACTATGTCTCCAGATGAGGTCGGACATACCTGATCACTATGTCTCCAGATGAGGTCGGACATACCTGATCACTATGTCTCCAGATGAGGTCATAACTAGTCTGAACGTAGGTTCCTTTTACTGTATGTGTATGTATTTATGTACATGTGTATGTATTCCATACATGTATGCCTTGTAATGGGTGTAATGGGCATGTCCAACCTCATCTAGATAATGATCAGGTATGTTCGACCTCAAGTATGTATTTGATGGCAGATTTACCACAGAAAACAGAAACATGTTGTCTCCTACACTGTATACAGTACTCTTCAATCGATGCATGTTATGGTATCTGTTGGTAGTTACGTTTCCTGTGCTCTGTCCTGTCCGCCATGCATTCACAGTCACACCACTTTCCTCACTCTCTTGGATTTGGGAATGAAGGACTTGCATTACAATATTGACAGTGTGACACAAACTCACTGCGCCTGATTCAGTCACTGGGTTGGTTTGTGCTAACAGCATACAGAACATGCGTTCATTTACATGTTTACCCCGTTAGATGAGCACAAATTAACCAATTAGAATACTGGAGCAGGAGTATTAAAAAAATAAATGCTTCAAAAACAGATGTGCTTCCTCTGTCCTAAGCTGTGCAGGCAGCCAGAGGTTACGAAATTCCAATGTGTTAATGAAATCCACTAAGGACCAGCCTCATTTAAAAACAATAATATTTTAAGCAGCTAGTAGAAAAAAGGAAGAAAAACAGACTCCGCAATGATATAAAAATGCAATATACATGTGGGTTTTATTATGATTTCTTCATATTTACAGTATAATACAATACTATGTGACTCAGATTGCATGGCTAGCGATTGGTCAGGCCACAGTGGAAGGTTACCATGGTGTTTACACTCTAGAATGTCAAGTACAGATAGGTACAGTATTGTATACGTCTTTGGCTTCATATAGGATGTGACAACAGTTTGACAGTTCACTATCACCACAACCAAGGGCTTTATGCAATCAAACCAATAGTGCAACATTCACACAGTAAATCTCCTCCACGTGGAATCAACTCACATACTGATGTTGGGTCCTGTGTAAAAACCAGAAACTATTCACAGACTGGCTTTCAGTCCTATATAAAATACAACTACTATCAGGGCAATCCCTCTCAGTGGTCTGAGTTTGCTTTTCGGAATTAGAAGTGTGTGGGCATGCGGTGACTATTGTAAATGAAGACACTGTATGAATACTTCCATGGCAGGGTTTGAATGAATTCCAGCCTGAGACACAGTAAAGACAGCTCTGCTGATGATCAAAGACTTGGGCTTCTGTTTTGGAAGCAAGCTTCAGTGGCTGGTCCCAGACAGTGGGATTCTTTCTGTTTTCATAGATTCAAGTGAACTGTGTGGCTGTATTGTATGGAGAAGCAGAATGAACTGAGCACCCTCTTCTCTCCCTCCTTTTCATAATATAATAGTGGATATCTCCTGTCCTTATATGAATACTTCACCAACATAAGAAAAGAATATAGTGGAGAGGGAAATAGAATGTAGGGAGAGAGAAGGACGAAGGAGAGTGACAGAGACAGAGAAAGCATACGGACTAAGAGAGAAAGAGACAGACAGAAGACAGAAAAACAAACAGAAACAAAGGAGAGAGAGAGAGGGGATGTCTAGTGGACTATACAGAGAAAGATGGAGGAAGGGGAAAGTAAGAGGTAGCGATGGACAGATGTAGTGGGTCTGCCAGGTGAGGAAAGATCGTGTAAAGATCAGATCACTGATACCCTTCAGGCTGTGTTCTGTTCTGGCAGGGGTAGTGAATACACACATGGAAGGAAGAAGCCTAGTCAGTACAAATGCTTTACTATCAAAGTTCTCCCCTGAAGAAGGTTACTAGAACCCGTCTTTGAAAGAAGTTTATAGATCCCATGTTTAGAAAGACTGTTCCCACTTCTCTGCAGGTGACTATATTATTAGATCCCATGCTATGAATTAAGACTTAAGAACTAAAAGACAATAGAAACACCGCTGGAACCTCAACTGGTCTTTCTGTACCGTCTGTAGTGCAGGGGTTATCAGATGAAATGCACCTCCCTAAGTGTTTTAAACATCCCCGGGCCAACATTGATAAAGAAGGAGACCATATATCATGGTTGAAGGAAGCTGAGGCTAAGCAGAAAGTGGCAAAGGTAAGTAGCACTTATGCTGCTGCCATCTGGTGGTAACCATTAGCCAATCCGGGTTAAACAGAGTAGCACCGATACTGGGAGGAGAGTGGCACTTGACAATGCTACCTGTACACACACCAACATATTCCAACCATATCATTCAGAAATAAACACATCTAAGAAAACACATCTTTTCTTCTTTTTTTTTTCTTTACACATTTCCTCAAATCAAGACATTATCCAGATGGCTTGCACATCAACACAAATAAAATTATAAAAATAGGATGACATTTGAGCTGCCCTTACTTGAGAAATGCACGACAATGGCATAGCGGTGGGAAAAATACACACAGGGGATACAACTTTATGCCTTACAGCAGTGGTTCTTATCTCTAGCCCTCTGGAGCTGGAGTACGGTTGGTTTTGATTCTAGCCCACTAATCCAGGACTGATTTAGACCTGGGTCCTTGATTTACCAGGTAGAATAGAAAACAGGTAATACTCCAGGTCCCGAAGCTCAGAGTTCAGAACCCCTGCCTTAGAGTTTCTCATCACACCGATTCTGTATCACAGATTACTCTGCCATCCTTTGGGACATACGTACATATGATAACAACAACGCAAATTCCCAGCATTCCAAAGATCAGATTCACTTCAATTCACGCCTCTTGTGCCACAATGACCAGCATCAACACACAGAAAAATAACAGGAAAACAGCCTATTCATTATTGCACACCAGGCCAAAAGGATTCACAACAGAAAACAAAATAAAGTGTTTCTTACTAGACACATTCAGGTAGACCTTTACGTGTTTCACTTGGCGTCCTCAGTTTGGCGCTAAATGAATCCACACAGGGGATATGGACACTGCATGAATGACCTTGCATCCTAGTTCTTCACTCACATAATATCTACGTCACATACTAATGTTTTCATGTCACATATAATGGCGTATCTGTGGATATTGAATGGCTGAACTGAAGATGGGTATGGCTGTGCTGTAAAGATGTGTGTGTGTGTGCGTGTGCGTATGTGTTTGTCTGTTTGTGTGGTCACATGTTCACATGTCAGTCTAGCCAGCTGCTCACCTCCTGTGGTTAAACCCCATCTTAGATTCCACCACTTTAACCACCACCTCACAGAGCTCTTATTAACAAACTGAGACAGTGCATAAACCTGCCAGTCATTGTTGAGGGGGTTCAGACTATGACAGATTGTGGTGACATTACATAGTGACTAAAAAGTCATAGGGAAAAACATTGATATTGGTAGAGCTGGGACTTGGCATTTACCCTCTATCATCTAAGGTGACTATAACATTATTATTATTATTATTATTATTATTATATTATTATATTGCCTGATCCGCCCTGCTGAAGTGTTTTTTAAGCGTGTTTCAGTGTAATGTCATCACTGTAGCTAAATCCCCCTCTTTAGAGGATTAAGTAAGCAGGAAGACACTGCTTGAAACCTCTACTGGAAAACCCCTTTCGGGGTGGGGGGTTGTAAATAGGAGATGAAGATACAGAGGCAGGGAGATACTTTACAGAGAGTTAGAAGAACAGCAATTCAGTGGTCTTCCATGTTGTTTTCAGTCAGAAGGAAGAGAGAGAGTGTAAAGAGCAGAGAGAGTTGGGGAGTCAGGCGTCCATCATATGGTAACACTAACAAGCTCACAACCCAGCCAGTCTCCGGAGAGACAGCTCCTCAACCCAGCCTACTACACACCTAGATAGACAGGAACAGGAGGAGACAAACAGCTACGGAAACCGAACATGTTGGGAGGAAACGTTGGACAGGAGGGAGAGGGGCGGAGGAGGTGCAGGGGGGAGGGGAACCAACGGCGCTCCGTTTCTGGGGCAGGGTTGTGATGAGACCCCCGAACATTCCTCTCTGTCATCTTTAGTGTGTGTTTGTTCCAGGTTCAGTGGTTGTGATGGTAATCAGCGGGGGGATTGGTGCTTCCAAGCCTGTGTTTGTGTGTGTGTGTCACACCCATATCTTCACTCGCTACCTAGGAGAGTGAGTTGGACAGACACAGGCCGAGGCAGGACAGACCAAGGCAGGCCACGGCCACCGCAGGGCAGGGCAAGCCCGGGGTGTGTCTGATCACTTCCTCCTCTTTCTGTCTCTTCTCTCAAACTCCTCATCCTGCCGTAGCTGTGGCCCAGGTAGGTGGGGAGGGGCGAGGGGGAGGGCAGGGGACGACGACGGCGGGATCTAGGTTCTGGCAAATTTCCTCCCCCTGCTGCCAGCCAAGCTGCTAGTCTTTTGATGTGGCAGAGCAGAGAGAACGTGTCCATAGTCCATATAGGAACCCCTTTTCTCCCGAATAATTATGAGACGTCACTGAGGCAACAGTCAATAAGAGGGTGAGTCAGCAAGAGAAGGAGGGTCCATCGCAGCAAGCTGTTGTGTCAACCATAGAGTCCAGTACAGTACTAAAACCAAGTTGTCTCAGTTCGCTTTATCTGTCGTTCCCTCAGCGTTTCCTCCCTTCTTTCTTTCCATTTTCCTTGTTTGTTTTCTTTTTCCAGGTTTCACTCCTCGCCTTCCTCGACGTAGGTAGACGGAAACCAGCCGACCTTAGATATCAAAAAGAAAAAAAAGATAAGACTGCTGTTGGTGTTGGTGCATGTGGATGTTGTTACTGAAGCAGGCATTAGGTGAGCACACATCCACCACGGACCTTCAAGATGACAGTGTGTTGCGGACACTACAGTTATGCACGGATAACAGCCTCTGCCCTCCATCACCCACCTACTTACTCATATTATCTGATCCACTAGAGAGAGACGCTTTATTCCTACGACTACAATGGTACTTAGAGCCTTACATTACTTAATAGCTAGCACTGGCCCATCTATTACATTCTAAAGTGGGGCAGCAGTGCTCTCCTACAAGAGCAGCGTTTAGTGATCACTAGACCACAGTCAACCGACAGGCACCAGGCTAAATGAGAACAGATCAGTCAGCACAGCCAATCGCACGATCCCATATTATTTGTCACTCACATCTCTGCACATTCACACTAAAACACACAGATGATGTATTTCAATGGGACCTATTCAGAAATCCAATGCGCAATCCATGAATATCAAGCAGGGACAGATATCCCTTTCAGATAGAAATTGCAGATTTATTTTGCAGTTTTTCTTTTTTTAGATTGTCCCTGTTTATATGTACAACATATTTTTACCCCAGAGTTTGGCGGCTTGCACATTTTATATAGACATTGCAGTTGACCAGTGTTTTTGAAGGGTTTACCAAAGTTATTTTAACATAATTTCCAAATAATGGTGACTTTCATTGATGAGCATAGATTAGATAGATTTTTTCAACGAATGTCAGTGTTTATGAAATATTGACAATATCTCAAGAGCCAGTCAAGCTCTTTTTTACAAGAAAGAGATGCTGTTAATTAGTGCAGCACACACAAAATTAAGTGTTCCATCAAAGCTGGCTAAACATTTTTGCTAAGTGAGTAGCGGCTAGCTATCAATGTTGTGAGGTCATGAAGCCAGCAGAAGCCAGCTCCTTCCTGTTCCTGCCTTCCTGTCTTAGAGAGAGCTGTTTAATGTATGGACAACTCATCTAATAGTGACAGTCTCCTTGTGTTGGTTAATGTTGTATTAGCTGGTTAGTCAAATATTTGTTGGCTTCATAATACCATGTATTTTTATACTGTTTGGTATTGACTATTAACTAGCTACCCAGATATTGATATATAAAGAAAATAGACTGAGGTTTACAAATGTTAATAGCTAGCTACTGCTGGCTAGCGAACAATAGGTATGTATTATTATATTTTGGTCTTAAAGGTAATTTCACTGCTGCTTTATTTACCTATACATAGTATGTACATTAATATGTTATCAACATATCACATGCACCATTAAAATTGTGAATTTTGTGTACGCATATCAATGTTAGAAAAGGTCCATACGTTTCCAAACCACATTATCCAGAAATAATAGCGATTTTCAATCAGCTATTATTTTTAGACTATGAACACAACGGCTATAGAAACCAATGGCTCTATTGGAAAAGGACAACCATATGTACCCGCCACTAATGTGTGAAACAGGCCACAATAAATTCTACAAAACATGAGTTTAATTTAGAGCAGAAATGTGAAATAAACCACCTATATTTATGTTGGGATACTGAAAAAAATACAGTGTCTAATGGTGGCCTTTTGTTTTAAGCTTTGCTTTTTGGCAGCAAGCATTAGATTGACTGGCCTGCCAGTAAACGGATAAAGTTATTTTCAGATTGTCCCGTCCAGGAATGTCAACAACTTTACTGGATGTGCATCACCTCTGTGAAACTTTGTGATCAGTTCATCCAAGTGGATGTCCTGTGTCAGGAGCTCAAAGTCGCAGCATGTTAGAGCATCAGGCGTAACACACACACACGCACACACACACACACACACATAACACCATACGGGAGCGGGAGAAATAACTTCAACAAAAACGCCGCACAAGTCAGTCGCCAAAAACAGCAGTGTGGTTCGGTTGCAGCTATGCTTTCAGCTATCTTTCACCAAGTAGATGATCCTGCACATAGTTCACAGCATGGCCAATCTGGGGGCGCTCACCCTGCCGCTGACCTCTCCTCTCCACCAGCCATTTGCCCCTGTCTTGGTGTAGATCTTGACCACGTCCCCCTCCTGTAGAGACAGCTCTCGGGTGTCTCTGGAGCTGAAGTCATAGCGGGCTATCGCTACCCCTATCACCTTAGGGGTGAACACTAAAGAGAGAGAGAGAGAGAGAGAGAGAGAGAGAAGTGGAAAGAGAGAAAGGAGGAAAGAGGAGGATAGAAACAAAAAATAAACAAATGAATCATTTTTTTATTTTTTATAATAAATCTACAAAAAACACTTTTTCTCTCTCACACAGATCCGTTCTGAGATGGATGTTATCCTCTCTTTCACCCCAGACAGAGGCAGTCGAGACGGAGATGTGGAGGCGTGCGTAATCACATAACTCCCCTCTTCCTCCCTCCTCTTCTCCTTGCCTGCCCAGTGCCATTTAAATAAATTATTTGCACGAAGCCAGGGCACATCCCATCCAAATGAAGTGTCTGTTTTGATTGGGGCCTGGATTGTGTCAACAGCCTAATCCAGAGTCATAGGGTTGGCTGGGTTAATTACGAGCCAGGCCGTTTTGAAGGGAAGAACATTTGAAGGCTCCGCCAGTCTCGCTGCCTGCTAGGAGGCCGCTATGTTATCTTAAACACACCATAGGCTGTGCCTCCCCACATAAAAGCCTGTTGCTCAACAGCGACATATATATTTTGTGTTGCATATATTATATTCCACGTTACGGTGCTGGGCTTAGAATATTGAACAGAGATTTGTTTAATTATGACGCTTCAAATCCTCCCATGCCCCTGAAATAAAGCCAGGTGTTGGCATTCTGGTTGAAGTGCGTGTGTGTGTGTGTGTGTGTGTGTGTGAGAGAGAGCGTGTGTGTCTCTGCGGCAGGTATAAAATACCTCGGCTTGTGCAGACAGGATAGAGAGCGGTCTGCTGTCTGTCTGTGAGATGCAGTCATGCACGCAGTCAGATAACAATGGAAAAAGGCTGACATGAAGCAGGAGCCCTGGTTAGCTCTGTTGGCTACGTGGCAGGTTCGGACTGTAATACTACTGCTACTGTGGAAATACGCCTCACTGGACTGACAACTTAAATGGGGCGTTTTGGTAAGCAGGGCTGTCATTCAGGGTCACCGGGACGTGATATGACAACCCGGTCAAAGTGAGTCAATTTGGCCGACCAATATTAATGACGTATGTCCACCTCTTGACGCTAACACACACACACACAAAAACAAACACTACCTATACACACTGAGAGACACAAACACACACAGATTTGCACATACGCCTATACACAAACACATGCAGAAACACACATGCATATATCCACATTGAGTTTGTTTGCTGCTTCACTCATACGCGCACATATACACGCACATACAAACGCACACACACATACACACACAGGGAAACCCACACCCACTGCACAAATGCCCATTACGCTTACAGACACACAGGTAAGATGCATGGCAGGGAGAGCTGATCCAGGCAGTGATAAGACTGTGGTCTGTAATAGCATCCAGGACAGTCATATGATAACAGGCCCACTACGCATGCTGTGTAGTCACAGTAGCCAGTCAATGGGAGAAGCATAAATAGGAAGAAGAGGTACCTGTACCTGACCAGAAAGGAGCGGAGGAGGGAGGAACAAAGCTGTAGCCGGCAGGACACACATAAGACAGCCCGCAAGGCAATGGTGCTATGGCAGAGTTGGGGGTCCAGAGGCAGGGGAGGGGGGTGGGGAGGGGACAGCGGGGGGAGGGAGGAAGAAAAGAAAAGGGAAAGAGGAAGGGAGGGAGAACAGAGAAAGCCAGGCCGAGAGTGGGTAGAGAATGGGGTGGCAAGACAGGGGAGAGAAGTAAAGGAAAAGCATGTTTAATCCCAACCCAGGCAACTGGCAACAAAAAAAAACCCAAGCAGCTGGCGGTAGAACAGAGCAGTTTGAATGGAGATGAACAGAATCTCTGACACTATTAAACCACAGCAATCTTCCCGAGACCAGGTGGTCAAAATTCTAATGATGACCCTTCCTCAAAAATGATATATATATTTTTTTCCACTTTCCATGCGAAAACAAATTCAAGGACAGAATAAAAGTTATATTCTGTGATTTCTTAATGTCAATTTCTTTTTCAAACTAATTGATTCCTGGTAATAACATACAGTAACTCGTTTTAAGTTGAATAATTTAGCATAAAGTATATTATTCAAAGGCTACCCATTAATATTTTCAGAGGTACTGAATGTATGTCAATGGCGTTGAAAGTAAATGTTTCCCAAGACGTGCTTCTTTTCCAAGACTCCAGACTGTTTCTTTGAGTGGATGAACTGCCTCTGAAGGAATTTTTGCAATTCAACATTTGATTTCTCGACTCAGATAAAGTATTTAAAATGCTACTGTGAGTGTTTTTTTGTTCCTGTGTGTGTGCATTTCTTAGTGTGTTTTCCCTTCCCCATCATCCCCACCACCCCATCCACCTGCTATCTAAACTGGCAGCCCCTGGCCCTGGCCCTGTTTCTGGCCCTGGCCCTGCTAGCATATGACTCCCCATCTGACCAACAGCAGAGCTGTGGAACCGAGCCCATGTCCACCAAGCAAGGCGGTTACCATGCTCACCATCACAGGGCTAGCGGCTGCTGGAATACGGCCCTGCGCAGGGACGTTTTCATCACGAGCAAAATTGGTGCTTTTCCATACAAACAGACTGTTGTGTGAGTACAGCAGTCAGACGAATATAAACTTTACACACACACACACATGCACACACACACCAGTAAGGCACATCACACAGGCCAGGCCAAAGCCCTGCATTCTACATGCTAATTAGAAGAGCATCATTGACAGACCCAACACCAACGTTGGCTGGTGACTAATGAGAAGCTGCATTCTCCTTATTTATCCTTCACGGCATCGCTATCAGAATGAAGATCAGACCAGAAATCTGATGAGCATTTTAACATCTATTGCTCTGGACGATACCAAAGGGTTTCCATTTAAGGACCTAGTCTCCACAAGAGACAGATCACTTAGCAACCCCAGTAAACAATATTTGCCACGTGGGATGGATCAAAAGTAGGAGAAGGAGGGTTTAAAGATATATATGTATACAGAATCAGGTCCAGCAGTGGAGCAAAAACAGCCATCAGCATTTCAGCCATGCCAGTAGATATAAACTGCAAAATAAATGAGTCGTTTATAATTAAAAGGGAGTTGAATTCTTTGAGCAAGGACAAAGGAGAGGTAGGAGACATGACTATATGAGTGAAAACAAACAGGTTTCACTTCCCTTTCCTAAATCAAGACTATAAGTCATTTTACATCCTTCCTTATATTTGTTTGTTTGTGTGTTTGTTTATGTGTAGGCCAGAAGACATTCCAGAGCCATTTGAGTGACAAGCTAAATGAAGGGTGGCAGCAAATAGCTTCAGACTGGCTGACTGCAATCATCTCCCTTTGTTTTCTGCATTTACATCCCCACATCCAGCATGACCTTCAGTTGTTCCTGGGAGTTTCTCCGGTGCTTTTCACATGGTGACATATGGCGCTACAATGAAAGCTCATCTCAGCACTGATTGCGATGCGTCATAAACTCTCCGTCAACCTCAGAGAGAGTTTCCACCGCCGGAGGTCTGCCACCGGCGTTGGCTCTAGGTTTAACTCCTTCCTTACTGCTGGGATCCAGAGTCTGGCACACCGACACTTCTGTTCCTGGTGTATTTAATATTTGAGTTATTATCCGTAATGTCACACCAGTACAAGAATATACAGAATTCACGATTTACTGTGTAGGCGTCAAATTCATTTCACAGAACGCCAGGATTTGTGTGCGGATATTCAATCATCAGTTGTATTTGATTGTTCAATTGGGATCACTGATTAGTTGGGAAATTCCCTCACCTGGTTGTTTAGATCTTAATTGGGAGTAAAAAAACAGCTGATAATTGGACCTCCCTCCAGTTATGCAAGGAAGTGTAAAATATTTTTTTGAGTCAATCTTGCCAATTTCACAATCAAACATTCTAAAAGAAAATCTGTTGAAAATGTAATTTGTATCATCATATAACATGTTCTAAGAGAAAAATAAAAATATAAATGAAGTGTGCCAATGATAGATTGCAATCATAGGAGCAATCAAAATCATCCTGTGAAACACCTGTCCTCTCTCCAGGTGTGTTTCTGTTATGAAAGACAAGACAGTCACACGCCATGGGTGTGCTCACAGGGAAATGTCACCCAGCACACACTCTTCACCCAAGATAAGCCAGCTATTGCCGCCATAGCAACACCATTCTTAGCCAAAACTCCATGATACAGTTCATAACAAGCTCTTTATTATTCTTATACTATATTTCTTTTTTTTTTTTACTGAATTTGGATCTAGGTATCTCGGCCTTCCACTAGACCTTTATCTCCTCACTAGAAAGCTAAAAGAGCAGAATATAATTTGAATACTGCAGTAGTCAATGTCACAGCAAAGACCTCACCTAAAAATGAATGTCAAAAACATTCTGGTTGAATGTCATTATATCTACTGGGAGCCTAGTACAGATGCCATGATTTTAATTAGAACCAAAATCACTCTGCAGCAACAGCAAAGTAAATTGTTATGTGTATAATAATGAACAGATATATTTTGTAGGAGTCGATACATCGTTCGTTAGGACACATGAAGCCTTTTTAATTCCTACTGCACAGGAATATTCATGCAACGACACGTTGATGAAACAGAGATGGAGTATGGAATGTGTTTGCAGAGTTTTTGTTTTGTTCGTGAGTGTCATGTGTTTAGCCACATCACAAGATAAATAAGTCACATTAATGATGCAGAGATTAGTGGTTATATTTTAGTACTGTAGGAGCAGAGGGGATGTGTTTGTGTCCTTAGTCTGCTATTGTTTAGTAGTGTTACGTTACATTGTGCTGCACTGAGTATTCTAGTGTAGTTTTGTGTAGTGTAGTATTGCTCTATACCGTAATCTATTGTTGTGCAATTAGTTTTGTCCATTGTACTGTGTACGGTAAGTTATGTAGTGCTGTATATGTAGTGAGGTGTTGTGTATGTACGTAGTGTAGAGTAGTGTTGTATATGTAGTGTAGTGTTGAGTATATAGTGTATTGTTGTGTATGTTTTGTGGTGTATTGTTGTGTATTGCTGTGTAATTCTTTTAGTGTAGTTTTGTATATGTAGCGTCACGTCGTGTTGCGCTGTACTCACTGTTTCCTCCAGGTCTGTTAGTGCGAAGCAGGGTAGCATTCTCCTGCTCTCTGTAAGGGAACTGCAGGGTGGTGTCCAGACTTCTGAAGCCTTCCCTCAGGGAATGGTGTTTGTAGTACTCAATCAGCTCCTGCACACACACACACGCACACACAAACACATACACAACACATGCAAAAATACGTTAGCCCAATAGCCTCAACACAAAATGACCAATGGCATGAAAACAGCAACAAGCATGCCTAACCCACTGGAGGGGCTGTCTTTTTAACCATCTACATCAGTGTTGGTTATATCTACATCTACATCTGTGTTGGGTACATCTACATCTGTGTTGGGTACATCTACATCTGTGTTGGGTACATCTACATCTGTGTTGGGTACATCTACATCTGTGTTGGGTACGTCTACATCTGTGTTGGGTACATCTACATCTGTGTTGAGTACGTATACATCAGTGTTGGTTATATCTACATCTACATCTGTGTTGGGTACATCTACATCTGTGTTGGGTACATCTACATCTGTGTTGGGTACATCTACATCTGTGTTGGGTACATCTACATCTGTGTTGGGTACGTCTACATCTGTGTTGGGTACATCTACATCTGTGTTGAGTACGTATACATCTGTGTTGGGTACGTATACATCTGTGTTGGGTACATCTACATCTGTGTTGGGTACATCTACATCTGTGTTGAGTACGTATACATCTGTGTTGGGTACGTATACATCTGTGTTGGGTACGTATACATCTGTGTTGGGTACGTATACATCTGTGTTGGGCACATCTACATCTGTGTTGGGCACATCTACATCTGTGTTGGGCACATCTACATCTGTGTTGGGTACGTCTACATCTGTGTTGGGTACGTCTACATCTGTGTTGGGCACGTCTACATCTGTGTTGGGCACGTCTACATCTGTGTTGGGTACGTATACATCTGTTGGGTACGTCTACATCTGTTGGGTACGTCTACATCTGTGTTGGATATATCTACATCTGTGTTGGATATATCTACATCTGTGTTGGATACATCTACATCTGTGTTGGATACATCTACATCTGTGTTGGGTACATCTACATCTGTGTTGGATACATCTACATCTGTGTTGGGTAGGTATACAACTGGTTTGGGTGCATCTACATCTGTGTTGGGTACGTCTACATCTGTGTTGGATACATCTACATCTGTATTGGGTATGTCTACATCTGTGTTGGGTACGTCTACATCTGTGTTGGGTACGTCTACATCTGTGTTGGGTACGTCTACATCTGTGTTGGGTACATCTACATCTGTGTTGGGTACATCTACATCTGTGTTGGGTACATCTACATTTACATCTGTGAAGGGTACAATACACAAGATCCATGTATTGTTTAAATCTGGAATGATTGATTTCATGTTTTTCCTTTAAGTCTTTGCTACTCCTGCTGCTGCCTGTCATTTTTTCTCTTAACTATATTACTGTGTAAACACTTGTGATTACTTTAAATACACTGTTAGTGGCCGAAGCTGGCTCAATGGAATACACTGTCCATTAAACTTGATAAGATTTCATCCAGTTGAAATGTTTACAAATGAGATGCACATAGTTTTATTTAATCAGATAGGTATTCTACTCTTAATGCACTGGTTGAATAATGCAGGAAAGTGTGACAAGAACAGTAATTAAAGAGGCAGTTTCAGCTGGGGGTCCAACTTGTGGTCCACAAAATAATTTGACCTTCAGGGGTCATCGATGGATTCTGGTTTCACTGGGGTGTGAATATGAGGTGACAAATTACAATCTGCCTAAATTATTTATCAATACGGGGAAGGTCAGAGTATATACGGAACACACAGATGAAATGAAACAAAAGGTGGCTGATGTTGATATTCATAAATTAGGCAATGGCTATTAAAAATACCTAAAGGTCTGAAAGTACCCATCTCTATTATTGGGATGATAATTAAAAAGTTTAAAATCAACTGGAGCTGTAATGAACCTGCCTGGAAGAGGTCATTTTTCCAAAAGAATGCCAATTTTATCATTAAGAAAACTTGTCACTGCCTGAAGTTTGATTGGAGCAGGGGACTTTGAAAGATTGTTGTGGAGCAGCTGAGCGTATGTAATCCACAAGTGTTCCTTTCAATTTTAAACATTAGAGTACTGTCTCAGTGAGGTTACTCCCAAAGAATGATATGGTCACTCCTATAATGCCAACTTCGCATAGTTGTTGTAGCAGGCAAACTGTTCACAATAGCCTGGGGACAATGGTTAGGACTAAGTAAACATCTCATTTGTAAACCCCAGCTAAAGCCAACATAACCCAGGGTGAAGAGGGAGGGAACACATTCTATCCAGTCTGGACTGATGGTTGTCTATAATTCTCTGAAAGGCCTAGGGGCAGTCCAAACAAGTAAACTGCCTTGAATCAGACTTATTTCCACACAGCAAGCTGTAAAAAAAACAAGATGCACGTTTTGACATTTAATTAAAGAAATGCTGTGAATGATGCATGTAAAAATAAGCAGTGACGAGGGTAAAAAGGACAGACTCACTAATATACTCCTGAACTTCTTGTTCTCTGCGATGTGGAAGCAGCCCTCCCTGGTTAGAATCTTGATGTGCTTCACGTCGTTGTTGTACCTGTGGGCCATGAATTAGTGATGAGTGTAATTTTCTGGTGATCATTGAGATCGATCCACAGCAGCCCTCTGGGCAGACCGCCGCCACAGTAATGCATGAGCCCAAAGTTTTCTGACACCCGAGTGATTAGGGGTGCGTGTGTGTGTGTGTGTGTGTGTGAGAGAGAGAAAGAGAGAGAGAGAGAGTGTGTGTGTGTGTGTGTTTGTGCACATGTAGACGGCAATAGATAGGGGCACCAATACATACCACCCATTTGTATCCACAGCACTGGGGGGCTGATGGAAGGGCCCCTATATAGAGGGCCTGAGCAGGGCAGAGTGGGCCAGGTCAAAGGGGGAGTATGGAGGAGATATAGCATCAGCCCATTTGTCTATCTCACAGAGAGCCCTGTCCTCTCTAGATCTCTATTAGTCTCCCGCATTATCCTCTTATCTCCCTCTCAGAGCCCAAATCCCCTAATAATATAGCCTAATCCACATTCCACGCACAAACAACCACCCTAGTGATGGGCCTATTGTGTACCGAAATGCCAGAACTTCATTTAGACGTCATTTGACTGGTTTGGCCCTCTTGGCTGAAGTCTTGTGGCTCAAGCTGACAGGAGGGCAGCACAGCAGAGATGTGCCGTGGGAGTCCAGGATATAAGAGCATTGTCTATTTTAAACACTTTCTTAACATCGTCTCTACACAGATACGTGGAGTTTTCTTTTTTATCCCTCTTATTTTCTTTGTAAGGTTTAAATAACCTTGAGCAGACTGTATAACGGTCTCTCTGGGTCTATTCACTAGCACAGCAGTGGCAAGCATCGCACGCAAGCAATTAAGACTTCAGCTCTGGTGGAACTTGAAGGCATTGAAAAGCTCTGCTTTCGTTAGAGAGAGA
Source organism: Esox lucius (assembly GCF_011004845.1). NCBI lineage: Eukaryota > Metazoa > Chordata > Actinopteri > Esociformes > Esocidae > Esox > Esox lucius. The sequence goes on from NC_047589.1 coordinate 18,515,559, forward strand.
AAAAGGAGGAGATGAATTAAGTGGAGTTGAAGGGAGTTTAAAGAGAACGTTTCCAGCAGCCCCTCTGAGCAGTTCTCTCTAGCTAGCTCAGCTTTACTGGCAGCCTGTAGGGAAGGAGTGTCGCAACCCATCTTGGCACACAAACAAAAAAGCTGCATATCATTGGCCTGTTTCAACCTGTCTGAACATACAGCACTGTCGTCTGCCTATCTACAGCATATAAACAACCCGAAATGGCTGATATGTTACAGTGAAAACGCACAGAAGTTTCTTTTCACATCTACATCGCCTTGAGGATTTTAATGTGTTTGCAGCGCTGCTACATGGCACGCCAAGCTACACGCACACTATCAGCACGGCTATCACCATCACAAATCCTGCACGTCTCAACTCATGGAAAATTTTCCCAAAGTTACTTGACGATGCGCAAGTGTTTCGTATACAGATCGTAGTCTGTGCAGAGAATACAGCTGAGTATATCACTAGCGCTGAGTTGCTGTGGGATATAGTATTGTCTGTTCTCCTCTCCGGTGTGGCTAATGATTAATGCAGGCTGGAAGAGGGCTATTTGTAGAGTGTGCTGTGCCCCATTATGCTATACTGTGCTGTGCTCTGTGGTGTTGTGCTGCGTAGTGACCTGCTGTGTTGTACTGTGTTGTGTTGTACTGTGTGGTGTTGTACTGTGTGGTGTAGTACTGTGTGGTGTAGTACTGTGTGGTGTTGTACTGTGTTGTGGTGTCGTACTGTCTGGTGTAGTTCTGTGTGGTGTCGTACTGTGTGGTGTAGTACTGTGTGGTGTAGTACTGTGTGATGATGTACTGTGTGATGATGTACTGTGTGGTGTAGTACTGTGTGGTGATGTACTGTGTGGTGATGTACTGTGTGATGATGTACTGTGTGGTGTAGTACTGTGTGGTGTAGTACTGTGTGGTGTAGTACTGTGTGATGATGTACTGTGTGGTGTAGTACTGTGTGGTGTCATACTGTGTGGTGTAGTACTGTGTGGTGTAGTACTGTGTGGTGTAGTACTGTGTGATGATGTACTGTGTGGTGTAGTACTGTGTGGTGTCGTACTGTGTGGTGTCGTACTGTGTGGTGTCGTACTGTGTTGTGTAGTACTGTGTTGTGTAGTACTGTGTGGTGTAGTACTGTGTGGTGTAGTACTGTGTGATGATGTACTGTGTGGTGTAGTACTGTTTGGTGTTGTACTGTGTGGTTTTGTCTTGGTGGGCTGTCTTTTGGCAAGCCGCGTCGCCCCACGCTAACGTACTTGATGCTGATGGCGTACTCTGTGAACTCGCGGCTCCGGTGCCGGACCAGATAGGTGCTGTTCCCTCGGTTAATCAGCTCCGCCTCGGCCTGCAGTCTCTCCATGGGCCCAGCAAACCTAAAGACCCAGAGGCACTGACTGGTCAGACATGCTGCATCCAGAAGGAAGGTTATGTACCGTATACAGAACCAGTCAAACAGTTTGGACACACCAATCCAAGAGACTGGTTGTGTCCAAACTTTTGACTAGTACCGTTCATATGTAAGATTTCTAGGCATATAACCATACACATGTAGCTAAAACAGTCAAAGACACACACACACACACACACAGCTGAAATCTTATTCCATACTACAACGCATTTTCTGAAAAGATGATAATTTACTACATCCATCATTAGGTGCTGCAGTTACAATCAACGGTAATGGACTATTTCCATGAAGGTTTGGTCAGAACATACCAGGGTTGTGTGGAGTAGTCGACAGGTTTGGGGACCTGGGGGTGAACAGGACAAAGGGCAACATGTGAACCATTGTTGCTTTATTCCCATGAATCCCACCCAAACTGAATATCGATGTTTCATCCATCTAAGTCAGTAAGACATTCACTTTCCCCAATAGCAAATTAAGTCATTCTGTGAAGTTTGTTTTTGGATTTATCTTTCATGAAATTCCAGCTACTCTAGGTTCTAACATTTAACATCATGTTGGGTTTTGTTGTGAACAGCTGATTTGATGATTGTTATGACCCCAATAATGTAGGATAATGTGCTTGTTATCTTCACAACAGTCTAAGCCTGTAGATAACACACTGTAGATCATTTACTCTGTCATTGTAAAAGTCCATCTATGCACCTGCAAAACATGTGAATGCCCCTTGTCTGACAAAAAACAAAGCAGAGTGAATTCTGAAGAAACAAAGTGAGTAGTGATACAATCAAAGTATAAGGTGAAATTCCAGATAAACAAGATAGACTTAACTAGCAAATGTTTCCAACCCTTTAGTAAAAGTATATGAGGTTATAAGGTACTTTTTGGGAAATTGCATTTTGGAAACCTGTTCCCAAGTACTCTAATTAATCTCAATGTAATTAAGGTATGAAATAATTGATATTTTCAAATGCAATCTGTTTTTGGGCTTATTTTTCTATTTACAGTGTAGAATATGGTAGCCTCCCCCTGGTCTAGGAGAAGCCTTTTTCTTTACTCGTAAGACATTTTGAATTACACAGTGAAGTATGTAAACTGTCGTCCTAATTCAATTGTTTAATGAAATACTGCTGCTAAAGCTCTATGCAAGCCCCTTCTTCACCACTAATCAGGTAAAATCCCACAACGTAAACAACCTAACAAACCAAACACTAAATGTATAGCCAAATGCAGTTCAGCCCAGCTTAAGCAAAAAAGGGTAATAAGGTGAGTGCCTGAGAGACCTGAAAATCACAAATCCTTAACCCAGGACACTTCTACTTGGAGCAATATGTTTCTGTTTCTGCATAACTCCTAACAGCTCATTTACTAAACAAAATAAATAGACCACATTTTGATACCTACCAATCATGTCCATAACTATTTCACCAGCTGGAAGAACACAGTGTTCTCCCCGCCTACTCAAAGCCCATCACTCTGCTCGAACAACACTTCTAGAGCATGGAGAATTGGTGCTCAACTTACACATGGGCACGGCTTCACTGCGTCACTAGGAAAGAAGCCAACCTCTCTCGTTGTTAGGATTTTGCCCTGATAACATAGCAGACAGTGAGACAGGAACAGATTGAGAGAGAGAGAGAGAGAGAGAGAGAGAGAGAGAAAGAGGAGGAGGAGAGATAATTGCGTTATATTATGCTGGATGACTTTGTCTCTGAAATTTAGGGACAATTAGCTCAGCAACACAGAGCAGTACAGATTTACAGGCCAAGTTAATTATTGTTTAAATAATCCCTCATGATGAGAGATGAGTTAAGGAGCAGGAATTCCCTGTCTCCTGGTGGTAACCACTAAAGGATTCTAGCACACACAGTCCCTGGCTGATTTTACACACAAACACGTCAACACATGATGCTGTAACCAGCGTTGTTAGAGTGTCCAAGTGACACGATGTGTGTGTGTGTGTGTGTGTGTGTGTGAGCTCGCAGCTCCAGCGTGGAAACCCAAAGACTCTCCTCTGCATTAGAAATAATTTAGGTATGTTTCCCTGTCCGATCTCCTGCTTTCTTCCTATTTATTCCCCCACCGGGCTCATCTGATGTTGAAAGACTGCAATCCTGTGGTGTCCCTGATACAGCTAGTCTAATGGCTTTTTATCTGGGTTTTTGGAGTAGTCTCTGATTGGTTATGGGGCTCATATAAGCGTTGTGATAATTATCAAGCTTTGCCCTGTTAGAGTACACCAACAGACACAAGCCAGAGGGGGGGAATGAAATTAGAGTGATCGATTATTACTCTGGCACCAGAGCAGGAAATGTGGTCCGCTGGTTACCACGGTGATGAATACTGAGTTTGCCATAATTTTGTCCGCTGTCACCGAGGTGGTTGTGTAGATAAAGTAGCCTACAGCTGATGATGTAAATCCGTAATTTACGCAGAGTGTCACATTAAATGAATAGGATATATAATAAATATAGAAATATATTGAAATCTCTTTCAGTAGCTACAGGGGATTGTCCAGCCCAAGTCATCCGAAATAGCATTAAACTAAATTGTAATGCAAAGAAATTAATCTGTGGGACTATCAAAAAGGGCACACACACACACACACACACACACAAGCTCATTCCCACACCTCTCGCCCGACGCCAGCTACAGTGAGTCTGTGCCAGTAAACTGCCAGTGGTGAAAAACCTATTACACCAAATGGTGCAAGCCAGAGCAGACAAAAGAAAAAGACGACATGAGAGAGATGTGAAGAGTGGATGGTGTGAAAAAAGGGGGGTGGGCAAGAAAAAATAACTAGACAGAGTGAGAGAGGGAGGACTAGAAAGAAAGGGAAAGTGATACAGAGAGCGAGAGAGAGAAAGAGGGAGAGAGAGAGAGGGAGAGAGAGAGGTGCTATTTCTAGGCCCCAGAGGACTTGGGCAAAGCCAGAGCAGACAACAGAAATAGCAAATAGCTCTCCTGGCTGCTGTTATTGCAAAGCCAGTCAGCCAGCCTGCCAGTCAGCCCAAAACACACACAAGCACAAAGCTGGACAGTGCCTGAAGGGACGTGTGTGACTTGGAAAGACACAAACACACATACAAATATGCACACGCACGGTGGATTCAAACATTTTAGGACACTGATAACTGGACACCTATGGAAAGAGATCCTGGAACTCCTCCTTCACACAGAGACAAATACACACTGGCAGGGTAAAGAGTAGAAGAAAGATGGTGACGCCCAAACCAAATGAAAAATCATCTGACGTGCTCCTTGTAGCATGTTATTGTTCTCCCAGACTAATGCTTCATTGTATGTGTGTGTGTGTGTGTGTGTGTGTGTGGGGGGGGGGTTACTATCCTGGTTAGGACCAAGAATCTTTACAAAGATAGTAAAACATGAAGAGTCTGTTATTCGCCAGTCCCCAAGACAAAGAAGGCTGTTTACAGTTTACAAGCAAGGTTTAGGGTTATAATTAAGGCTTAACAGGATTTTAAGAATGGCCGGGGGTCTCCAGAGAGGTAGGGTTTTGCAAGTATAAATGATTTTGGTTAAGAGTCTGGGCTTAAGGTTAAATATAGGTTAAGATTAGGCATTAAGACTGGGGTTAGGCATAACAATTGTGTTATTGAGGGTGAGGTTAGTGTTAGGGCAATGGTCGAGAGTTTCTGGAAAAACAAATGAAAACATGTCAGACCAGGACCACACACACACACACACACACACACACACACGGAAACAACTCACCTGCCACCAGGAGCTGTGGAGATCAGCACAGACCAGTTCGATGATGTCGCCCTGCTGGATGTTGAGGGGCGGGCCGCATACAGGATTGGGCACCCCGAAATAGTTCCTGGTCACCAACATCTTAGGTAACCCTAGTGGAGAGCACACAACCGCAATAACATTGTGTGTGTGTACTTTTTGTTAGCGCTTAGATAACGTGTGTCTATAAAAGTGTATCTAAAGATTGATAAGCAAACCAATGCACATTGGCCACCCTCCTTCTTGTCACCAGGCCAACTCATGGGCAATATAAAATGAACAATAGCTTTATCCTTGAGTCTTAGGTAACAACACACATACAGTACTATTGTCCAATTGTGAAGTAATAAAGTTATTTTGTTATGCTAAGGTAGAATGAAAGCCAAGTAAAATACAATTTAGTGATATTACTCCAGTACTAGGCTGCTTGGCACTAACTTCTTGTTAAGGCAAGACCAATTTCAAGGATTTACTGCAAAGCATCACATGCATTTGCTACTATTCATCTCTCTGAATTGGTCCTGCTACACATACTGTCTTTGTAGGGTGTTTTACCTAGCCACTGTGCTTCAAAAGCTTATGGAATAAGGCTAAACATCTGTTTGAGTGCTTTGTGACAACTGCTGATGGAAGAATGTACTGTATGTATAAAATGCATTTGATTGACTCGATTGACTGAATAGAATGACTTGAACCATATGCTTGGCAAAATATGCTCTGTTGTGTTTATTTTTAAGGAGCTTAAGTTCAAACCAGACTAAATTGTGTTTACAATCCACCAAACACTGTTGTATTTCCAGACCATGGTGATGAAGGAACCTCCAACTCCTCCGAAGAGAGTACAGACAGATACGGAGGGAATGAATAGAAAACGTATGGTTGACAAGAGAGGGATGCAGCTGTATTATAAAGTTCCTATTTTTCTAAGAAAGACAGAGGTTGAAAAGGGGGAGTTTTCGGGAATGTAACCCTCTCTAAACCTTTAAGTCCTCTTTGCCTAAGAAGGAGCTGGTCTGTCAGGCTGTGGGCTGCCTGCTTGGCCATGGACAGAAGCTCTCCAGTGAGCTGAGAGGGTACTTTGATACAGGGTTTAAGAACTAGAGAAGCTAGCGGGGCTGAGGATGGGAATCTCACGCTTGCTTCCACACACAAACCCCCCACACACCCCACACAAGACAAAAGATATCTGCCAATAAGCCTGATAAGGCCTTCCTCCATCCAAGACTGTTCATGAAGAGAACCGAGGGAAATAGTAACCAATTCACCAAAGTCCTCACAAAAAGACAGAGAGGCAAAGAGGGAAAGCAATAGACAGTGAGACAGAAAGGAAGAGGAAGAGAGAAAAGAGGGGAGAGGGATCACAGGGGGAGAGAGATTGAATTGAGGGGAAATCTTCAAAAAGTCAAGCAGTGGAGAAAGACCACAGAGAGAGGTTTATTATCCATCATCTAAAAGTAAAGATTTATTCGCAGAGAAGAGGTTTGAGTTTCGAGGTTGTTTCAGAAATATATCGAGAATGATGGACACAGTCCTGGTGTTTTTTTTTGTTTTTTTTTCATGTATGACTGCTGAGGTTTTGTAGCTCACGGGGGACTCAGAACATTCTCCATGGCAAAACAACATGGTTTTACATAAAGACAAAAACAAACATCCCATGTATGCTGCAGACATTCTCACAAAAAATAAGCCAATTACTATAATAAGTTTCGTTCTAATTGTACAGTGTGGAACAAGCAACGGACACAGGACAATGAATTCAGCAACATTATCTTATCTGTCTTTCCATTAGGGATGTACAGTTTGGACACATACTCTACGCAGGGTCGATTTTAACAAAACGTATATTAAGATATACTTCCAGGTGGTCTTGACTGGGTTACTTGCCACTTGCATTGAGCTGGACAAAAACCAGCCTTCAGCGAGAAGAGAGGGCACCGCGTTTTTCACAAAACAAAACGGTACTGATGTTTGTTTTTTGTTTCTGAATCTGGAGTTAATAACAAAATTGCATGACCATCATTGCATGCCTGTATGGGTTGTGTGTCAAGGCTGGACATGGGCTACAGTGCTGTACTTTTGTTTAGACCAGGTTTAGGCTAGTCTTAAATACCTCTACCAGAGCTGCCTGACATTGGATCATGACAAATATTTCCACCCCTCATATCTAAATGCAAATGAGCTCATATGACACAGGTAAATCACCAATCCTTGCGCAACAGTTTGAAAACAGAGCTGGCTGTAACAGGCTGAAATTGCCACCGAGCATGCTTGACACTACAACATTTTTACAGTCTGGGCTTTGTGAAGAATCCTGAGAGGGACTGAGTTAGACTACCAGGGGGACCATGAGCAAATGGGACCATGACGTTCCAGGGACATCCAGAGGGCTCTGGTACAGAGGCAGAACGGAACACAGGTCCGAACATTCTAATGATGCCAATATTCTCTGGCTGCACCACAATGCCACGCTGTGTGTGTGTGTGTGTGTGTGTGTGTGTCTGCCTGGCTTTCAGGCAGGTTCTCCTAACTTTCCTAAAACACCTCCAATATGAACCATGCCGACAGAGTCATTATTCTCCAGAAGTGTAATCGAAGAAGAGATAAACTTCCATAAAACGGCCTGAGACCTGTTTACCGCACCACGGCAATACACTGGTTGTTTCCAGGCCTATTTTTACAACGCATCTCACCAGCTACGCTGTATCTAGACGTCAGGTTGAGATTACAGGGTAACTCAATTTCTTCCTTCGTATCTGATTCCAGCCTATTGGGTTTGCAGTAACATGTGTCGGCTTGCTCTCCAACAGACACCTCCACCAGTACTTGAGAAAATGTCAGCGAGGAGAACTGAGTCGGAGGGCATGAAATGCATTTCCATCAACAGGGCCCAGGCAAATGCAGTGCCTATTGATCTCAATGCATTGTGGGTCAATGAGGATTTTCGACGCTGTAACAAAGGGGGAACGCAGGCCGAGCCTGTGTCCAATTTACAGCTGTGCTTCTCACATAGCTGCCTCTCTCTGATTTGAGAGGTTGCGGTTTGTCTTGGTTTGTTCTCACAGAGAAGGAATGAGAGAGTGGGAAGGTAGGAGGGAGGGAGGGAGGGTTAGAGAGAGAGAGAAGGAGAGAAGAGGGGATTATGTGTCTGAGGTAAGGGTGTCATTGCCATGGTGTGTTCAGAATGCACTAACCTGGATCTGGACACCGCACATGCACGGATTTGTCCTGCGAAGGAAGAAACACCATGATTACTGTGACATATGCGCACGCACACTCTCTTACACGCACACACACACACACACACAAATGGCACACAGAGAAACACAATCAGTCATTTCAGAAGATTCCTCTCCAGGTTTACTTCCAGTGCACATTGAAACACAGCGTTTCCTCTCCCTAACCTACATAAAGGAATACATACTAATGAACATCCCTTAACCTATGCTGTGTCAGTATAATATACTATATGATAATGTATCTAAACATGTATATGGTCGTGCTATAGGCCTTCACAGACCTCCCTCACTGCTAATAGATAAATGGGTTAATGACGTGGCCTTGCATTGCATTGCACCTAAGTCATTACATGATACACAAATGGTCTTATTGCAGTGAGATCAATACGGAGAGAAATGTGGGATGATTATATGAATATGCCTGCTCTGCTGTGCAAAGCACACTAACACACCATCCAATGTTATCCTGCATGCACACATAGCCTGCATAAAGCTCATATGTGTTTTAATGCATAATGCATTGAACCATCACCCGTGATCACCTTCATCAGCAGCTCTAACCTTCATCACCTGTTTTGACCGTTATTTATAACCTACATAATCACATCCTACCTTAGCCGTCTTAAGAAAAATTCAAAAGTATTCTAAATAATTGAATTATCATCAAACATTTTCAGAATGACTAAAAACAGCAACAAAATATAACACATGGGGCTATAGGCTAAGCCCCGGCTGTAACGTTTCTGAAGTCATCGAAATAAGAACTGTATTCACTATCTACTCATGCTAAAATAAGTCAATTTGAGTCTCCTTGGAAATATCCACAGAGACGGGAAAGTCTTCAAAGTGTAAGCACAGAACAGAGCAGAACTTTGGAGGGGGAAAGGAAAGACACACACACACACACACAGACACACACACAATCAGACACAGTCTTACCTGAGTTCTAAAAGAGCCTGGATCTGAAAGGGGTTTGAAAACAGGCATGGTGAATGGGTTACGTGGAGCACGCATAGCAGCTACACACACACACACACACACACACACACAAACACACACACAAACACACACTGTTACACAACACACAGTCTCTCACACACAGTGTTCCAGCGCTGCAGAAACACTCTCTCATTAGTGAGGCAGAAACCAACTCCAGGTGCTGTCTGGTGTCTTTACGGCTCGGCTTGTTTTGCTGCTCTGCAGGTACCTGACAGGAGTCTGGAGTACACCACTTCAGGGGGCAGGGCTGACGACTGCTCTGCTCTGAGACTTTGTTCTCTGTTTGTTCATTGGCTCCCCTGGGCGGGCTACACCTCATCAACAATCACCCCTCCCTCCCCCCCCTCCCTCCCTCCCCCTTGCTCTCCCTTGGCATGCGGGTTAGCAGTTCTGGATCAAACTTTGACCCGTTACACAAAGTGGCTCTTCTCAGGGCTGACAACGCCAAGCAGAGGGAGCGAGAGGGCCAATTGGGACCTGAGAGAAACAATAACAAGCTTTGTCTGCAGAACACCCCGGAGAGAGACTGGGACACACACCGCCATGTGTGTTGTCATGTGCAGCAGTTGCTACGACGTGTTTCGAAAAAGTAGCAACGGGTTACCAATAGCTGGGCCGACGTTGTGGTCGCTTTCTGTTGTTTTGCTAATTGTCCTGGAATCCTCTCCTGCGCAATAACCCGGAGACATTACATAGTCTGCCGTGTAGGTTATAGTTCAACCAATCTCAGTCAAGAAAGTAAAACCTGCTCAGCTGATAGTGAGTAAAGCCTGATAATTGCACCATCAGACAGTGCAGCTAAGTACAACGGGGAATATTTGGAGCCAGCCTGCGATGTCCTACCTCCCCAGTCTACTCTCCAACACCTAAAAGGGACTGAAGTGTAATAAGGGAAACCATCAGAGTGTCCTCTGAGTTTCCTCCAGCCCCTCCGGCATCATGGTCCCGGTCTAGTTAGGGAATGCTTGAGTCCAGGTGCAGCGGGTGAATGTGTTAACGCACCGCTCACCACATTGCTTGTCAGCAGGGTAATTTGCTGCAATCAACACACACGCGCTGAAGAGACGGCACCAGATCCAGTAAAAATTAGCCCAGGTTAACAGGACATTTATACAGTACACAATGTAATGGTGTGAGCTATTACCGTAAAATAGGCTGGCAGCTTGTTATGGTGTTTCGGTTGGCAATTGATGTAAAAGAAAAAAACAATGCCAGCACTGACTGTTCAATCCTAGACCTTGTGTATCTCGTCGTAGTGCTGTTACCATAGCTTTCTATCATTTTTTTTCAAGCCTTTCCAAAACCCTTTTAATAAGGCACTCCACATAGGACCCCCATGTGTAAGACAAATTAATATCAAGCAGCATACTTTGTTAAAATAAAATCTTTCCATCCAATCTGTACTCCATTTAGAGCATGCTGACTTTATTTTTGTATTTGTGCACTGGTTTTCAACAGCTGTACAAACAAAATGTTTTGTTATAGAAAATATGTTTCACAGCTTGCCCCAGCCACGAAATATAAACAACATTGCCATTTCAACAACAAATCTGGGTTGAAATGAATAGGCGAATATAACATTCAGTCACTGGTAGGTTATACTGTGAAACACCATCATTCCACTAGTACTGATTGTACTGCATTTTATTATGTAAATGTTCTACTGTCACAATGCAGTGTAGCAACTTCAACCACTCAAAATGAATATTTAAATTTAACCATGAAGTTGTTTTTGTTTTAGTAACTCTGTTTAATCAGAGGTTGTTTGCAGGAAGATTGACAGGTTTTTTAGTTCTTTTTAGTTTCAGTTTGGCAGAGTTTATGTAACAATGCTCAACTCATAGAGTACTACACTAGAGGTTTCAAGAGAATACCCTTGGCTAGACCGTTTACTCTAATGTTAACTCGCAAACGTTCTACGTTTTGACAGACACCTCCAGAGGGACCTTCTAATACTCTACCAACATTTGCCCCCCCCCTTATAGCCAAACTGACAGACAAGAACAAAATGAATGTTTGGATATAGCAGAAAAGTATATCTTTACTTATATTTATGATGTTTTGTTGAGGATTAACCTTCAAATGCAGTAATAGTTTCTAAAGCCTCATCATTGACATTAAGAAAGCAGGTCTGTTTTTAAGCTGTGGTAGTAGTGCATTCAATCCAAGAGTGACCATATTAGATGAAATACTCCAGCCTAAATTTAAATAACTAATATCAGGCAAAAAAAAAAAGTGTATAGAAATTATATAAACATTTTCTTTTAAATTGTGTCAATTTCAATATTTTTATGTATTTATTTTTATTACTTATTCCTAGTTTTTAAAGGAGACATAGTGTAACTAATGTGAAAACAAAACATTTCAATATCTGGTGACTGATCTATTCAAGCATACAAACATAGACACATACAGAACCACTTACTGCAAGTCAACTCTGCAGGACCTGTTTGTCACCATGAGTGGATGTCGTCATCAGTCTGTGCTAATCACTCATGTTCTGTCCCCTTTGTTCACGACTCTGTGTGTGTGTACGTGCCCTGAATAGTTTAAAGATTTGTCTACAGAGTGCTGTACTTAATGTTCTTTTAATGGCAGGAGTTATGAAAGGTTCAGCTTCAATGCTGTGAACAATTCCCATACAGCTACTATAAGATCTGTTCTGTGGGTTAATTATCAGCAGCTTTTTGATGCACAGTCAGGTATATATTAACAGAAACAAATATGCAATTTAAGAGAATATGTTTTCCTAAGCATATGTGCCTGCATGCATGTGTGTGTGTGTGTGTGTGTGTGTGTGTGTGTGTGTGTGTGTGTGTATGGAAGGGGTTTTCACCTGTTTTCCCACAGCCACCGAATCTCCCCAGACACTCCTTATGGGCTCCAAAGCCACACTTGGAGCACATGTACCCCTGGTTAAAGATGCCCCTGAAAGAGAGGAGCAACTAACGTTATACAGTATATGTGTGTATGTGTGTATACATTCATGCGTGTTCGGGGAGATGAAGAAAGAGCTTGAGGAATGAGGAGGCTGAGTCTGAATGATGTGACTTGGTGCCAGTCCAACTTCCCTGTCTCTGGCTAAACAATCAGTCATCGCTTCTCCCCTCCCTGTAAAAACTCAAATAGCCCACGGCAGTATTTTATTTTACATAACCACTCCAGAAGCTACTGCTCATTAAAGTGATGTTAAACAAAGACTCTCCGGCATGACTTTAACTCCCTTGGTAAGCCACACACACACACACACACACACATGCACACATGGTTATGGGCCATATGCTTTAGACCCACTGGACAGAGAGTGGATAGGTTCATCTGTTTCGTCTTCTCACAGTGTTCCCTCAGCCCTAGTGTACTGTGACACACAATTTAAAGTAGTTCCAAACAGCCAACTGTCCCTATAAATAGCCCTCAACACTCTTTCAAGCTCCTGTTGATGTTACAAAAAAACTGAGAAAACAGAGAAGAAAATCAAAAGATTTTGGTGAGATTCGACCCACAGGCTTTGATTCATTTCTCAAATCCTGCATCGAAGCCCAGCACCATATCCAATGCTCCATCGTTTTTTAGTTGTGTAGGAACAAACGCAGAATTATTGAAGTCTCTGACATGAACGTAAATGTTTTCACATCTAAAAGGGCTTTGAAAAGTTCCTGTTGTATTCAGTAACTGAAGCAAATAAACGCCTGGGCTAATTATTGATGTTTTACTGAAGCCTAATCCAGATATCACCAGCCATTAGATCCAGACACAGGTTATTTGTGGTCAGTCTGATAACGTCCTTTCTGTGTAAGAGGGAGTGATAGCATGTGTTGTGTGCATGCGGGCGGGAGTGTGTGAGTGTGTGAGTGTGTGAGTGTGTGTGTGTGTGTGTGTGTGTGGGTCTGTGACCCTTTACCTCAGCAGCATGTGGCAGGAGCTGCAGGATGTGATCCTGTCGAAGGTGTGCATCTTGAACTCGTGAAAGTTACTAGTACCGTTCTCTGGACGGATGTTGGATCTAAAACAAAGGGGTGTGAATACTTTTTTAATAAAAGGCAAGGGAACAGTACATTGATGGTTTCACATTGTTCTGTTTAGATAACTGCATTCACCCATCCTTGGCTGGAGCTCTACAGTTTACAAAACATACTCTTTTATTGTCCGGGCTTTTACCTCATTTAAACTTCACTGTTTCAACCAATCACCCATAAACAACCCAGACCGGTAGCAAACCCGAGGCCCACCTCCACATTATAAAATGTTCTCCAGAGGGTTACTGAGGAAGTTGCTATTACATTAGCCTTCTAAATATGTTTCATCCTCCCTCTTCCTCCTTTTCCTCCTCTGCCTCTTCCTCACTGAGCTGAGTTGCAGTCAGTGTGTGTAAAGCAAGTGGCTAACATGAAACAGCAGGGTGACAAAACAACAGCACTCGGATCAGTCCTTAATCTCTCCAGGGAGCCAAGGGACTCAGTGATTGTGTGCCAAAGAAACTGAAGGAGCGACTCTCTCTGACTTTCTCTATCTCAGTCTCTCTGTACTATTTTGAACCTCTCCTCGATTTCTTTCTCTCCACAGTATCTCTCAGCCTTCTTTCCTCCAAACACATTAATTCCACTGAGTTAATAAAGCACAGGCTTCGATCAGCATTGCGTCATTTTCTTTTCCTTCTCTAATTCTGTCGTTCCTGTTCTTCCTCCATTACATTTGCCTTTTTGGTTCTAACACCATGGGCACATAACATTCCGAAAGACAACTTAACATTCAATAATTGTGTTTTAGCTGTAGACCAATAGCAAATGGGTTTGTATGAATGTCAATACTGCTTCTAATAACTGCATATCTTTTGATCTCCCCTAGTCTCTGAAACAACAAGAACCCTCCACTGTGCAGTCCCCTGACCAGATCTGATTGGCTGTGGTATCCATCAGTGGATATCCACATTCTAAAGGAGATCTGAGTGAAGTCCCCAGTGATGGCTGTGGGAGGTCACACATGGGATAGGAGGGAAACAGCCCAATGCTCAAGTCAGTGTGTAGAACAAATATCAAATCTGAGCCACAGGTGGTTCATTTGATTAAGTAACCATACACTATCGTCCTATTTGGCGATATTCAGCAGAGTTTGTTGTGTCAATGCAAAACTATAAAAGGGCGCGCATGCTATACGATTTATCCATTAATCAGAGTTGCAACACTGGACTGAATTCGTCAAGGTGGCATGTTCCCGTGCTAGCATAATGGATAGGGGCAACGTTCACTAAAAGGAGTTTTGTTTGTCTGACAAATAGGTACTGTTGGCTTTGTGCAGGCTGTCACTTCAGCTTGTTTTATTTGTCTTTGGTGTTTTGGAGCAGGGGAGGGGTGTCTTTGGTTATTTTAGAGGGTGCCAGGAGAGTTCAGGGCAGTGACACGCATTAATCATGACCTGTACAGACCTGAAGAACTGGAAAAGTGACAATGTCAAATACAGTGCACACAATCAGTGAAACACGCACGCACAGCTTGCATGCAGGCACGAACACACACTGGTGTACTCACACTCTGCCACGAGAGAAGGTTGAGGCGTGACACCGAAGAGAAACACACTCACATGGCCATGCCGAACTGTTCCAGCCACTTCTTCTTCAGCTCCTTGGTCTTAAAGAAGAACTCAAACCCACTCTGTCCCTGGTTGTGTGTGAGGTAGAATCCATGGGTCCACTGGGAAAGGAGAAACAACACGATGTGTCAGTAGAAGTCAGGGAAGACATTACGAGAACTAGAGAATCCACTAATCATAAAAAACAATTATTAATCATAGCCCCAAAACTTAAGGTTCACCAAAAATAATAGTTTTGAACATCATTAAAAAGAAGGAAATAACCAGTGAGAATAGTAATTACAAGTACTGTTTGACCTCAGTGGGTGACCAAAGAATGCTCACCAAAGAGCCAGTTTTAGTTTTTTGAGGAACAACAGGTAGGCAGGGATGTTTCAGCTGTCATGATCTGCAAGATTTCAGCAGAACTACAGAGGCTGGACTGCAAGTTGCCAACCACTAGTTAGCCTCAAAAACAGCTGTGCCAGCTTACAGTTTGCTAAAAAAATAATTCTGCAGAATACTGTTAAAGGGTATCATGGACAGATGAGACAAACATCAGCATGCATGAGTAATGGCAATTGAAAAATGTGGAGGAACAACAGAACTGTACAAGAGCCACAGTAAACCACCTCATCTTTACAATATGGTGGAGGTGGTGGCCCCTATACAAGATGACTGACACTAGAACTGGTTCACTTGTCTTCATTGATTATATCGCTGCTGACGACAGCAACAGATTTCATTCTGAAGTGTACAGACACATCTTGTCTAAGTAGAAGAAAAATCCTCCAGATTCATTGGATGTCTCTTCATTATACATCAACACAAGTGGAAAGATCTTGGCTGGCCAAAAGTCAATCTCCAGATATACTGCATATTCAAATAAAAGTATATTTTAACAAACTTTTGTAGAGAATGAATAAAAAGTCAAAGAAAATGAAAAAAAGAGGGGACGGTGGGAGGAAAACTGAAAGATGCATAAAGGACAAAAAAAGACAGAGGAGAGAGAGGACAAATGAGAGATGGACCTGGAGGAGAGGACGAAGGAAAGATAGACCTGGAGGAGAGGATGAAGGAGAGATAGACCTGGAGGAGAGGACAAAGGAGAGATAGACCTGGAGGAGAGGACGAAGGAGAGATAGACCTGGAGGAGAGGACGAAGGAGAGATAGACCTGGAGGAGAGGATGAAGGAGAGATAGACCTGGAGGAGAGGATGAAGGAGAGATAGACCTGGAGGAGAGGACGAAGGAGAGATAGACCTGGAGGAGAGGACGAAGGAGAGATAGACCTGGAGGGGAGAGAGAGGTAGTGCAGAAAAGAGAGCGACAAGGTGGACTGAGAGAGACAGGGTTGAGTTCTGAGAGAGTTCTGGTAACTCAGTGTCCAAGCAGGCCCAGACATCTAGACAGACACTTAAGGACTTAATCACTAACGATTAGCCACTTCAAAGCCCAGCCATTACTCCAGCCTCACTGGTAACAACCTGCTACAACCACATCTCCTTGTTTTTACAAAGAGGAGGCTGACGGGAAAAAGTACTCTGACCCAGATGTCAGCACAACACGAAAGTGCAGACTCAGAGGTAATAGTGTGTGTTCTGCTGGATTTCTCTCTCTTACGAGGGCTCTTTAGCCTGTTTGTACTGTACTGTACTGTACTCAGTGCTCTGAGCAGCTGTGGTCATAAAGCAATAAAAACAGACATTAAAAGGGCAATCTGGGATTCAAACAACAACAAATGAATGCATTCAATCCCACGTGGCCCTTTAAAGACGCCTTAAGGCTGCAGGTCCATTTATAGAGGCATAGGGGTTGGTGTTAGCCACCTGTCAAACATTATCTTGGCCAGTAATAGAGAGGGTGTGGTTTGTTGGTAAAGAAACGCACGTTATCTGAGCTTATCTGTTTCTAGATCTCTAGCCCTGTAGCACAGTCCACAGGTTGTCTTTCAGGTAATGGTAAAAAGATGCTGCTGATATTCTCCCTGGATAAGTGTTTCATTTTTCAACAAATGAGAGCCATTATCAGCCAAATTTGTATCAGCCGCTGGCAAGCTATTGTATCATTATCTACCTGTAAATGTGTATATTTGCTAGCGTTAGAATTGGGGTTGCACTTATGTTTATGCATTACTGGTTATGGTTGCAATTTAGGGCTAGGGTTAGGGCTTCATGTCTCCACGAGCGTAGAGAAACAAACGTGTGTGTGTGGTTTGTATGGTGTGAGTGTGTTCGTAGAGTATGTGTGTGAGTTTATACCATCAGGCACAAGGTGATGTTTAATAAAAACACCATCTGGGGGAGATGTAAGCTGTTCCATCCCTCAAACCCCTCAAATTATCTGATTACACTCCTAACAAAGTGGCACATTCTGAAAATGTGTCTGAGTTGCTTTTAGTTACACATTTCCTAAAAGTTATATTACAGTTTTTCTCAATCGCTTTGGATTTTTTTTTAAACAAACATTCTCCAAACTGTTATCGCTACAATTGTTTTATGGGACATCACAACTACACTGCATGTCTGCAAAACGTAGTAACTCTCCCAAAACATTGAATTAATGCATCAAAACTTTGTTTTTGTCATCGTGTGAGCCGTACTTGTCAAAATGTTTAGTTGTTTTTCCCCCATGTCAGTCAACCCAAGAAATGTGTATTATATACAAACTTTAGTTTTGTGTTACTTTTTTGTTGACACTGACTGCTTACTGTACTACACAAGAATGTCAGTTTTGTCTAGCTGAATGCTATTGTGTATTACTCGTTTTAGATAACGATTTCAACAGTAGGTAAAAGTTTATTGGGAAAAGTCAATACTGTACAATACCATGGTACACAGAAAAAGGATATACAGGTATACAGTACATTTATTTTTGGAGCAATGTGTTACATGTAAACAGAAAATTCACATTTGCATGCCCATTCTTACACAACATTCTCTTCCACGTGCATTTTGTTCAGGGTTGTATTGTTCCTTCATGTTCAGAAATGATAGTGATTGTGCTGTGGGCAAGCTCTCTATTTATGCTTCCAAAATAGATTGGTAAGATTGGGATTCTTATTTCATTACTATGTCACCTGGCAAGTAATTTGCCTATTCAGCAGACATCACAAACATTCCATGTCATAGATATTTATGGAATTTACATGTATGCCTGACAGATTTTGATAATTGAATGGATCATTTTGCATGTGACGGCTCACACAATGAAAGAATGTTTAGAAATTGTGAAGAGTAATACAATTTCATTGAGAATCAACTCATCAGTTTTGATCAGCAAGCCATGAGCATGTGGGTATTGTGCAAATTCTAGACAATTGCACTCTTTTTGTAAGAGTAGCACACAAAACACAAGCAATTTGCTTAAATGAATAAGAAATTCAAATCTTGTGTGAACAAAAAACCCATTTGAACTGATTTAGATTCAATTGCTTTGAATCTAAATGGATCCAAAGCAATTGAGAAAAACTGTAATAAATAAATAAATAGCATAGCCCCTGCTTTACAGTACCCCCTGAGCTTCAGAAATGAAGAAATCCCTCAAAGTCAACATAGTAATTAAAGTGTGAATAATTGAAGAAGGATAAAACTCTATTTCTTTTTTGTGTTCACACTTTTACGTGCCCACACACACAGACACAGACCTTTCTGTTGTCCTTGTCGGACGTGGGGTTGTTGGTGATCTTGAAGTTGTGTAGGTCGATCACCTCCTTCATCTCGTAGTTATCTCCTCTCCTCTTACAGATGATCACTGCAGCATCAAACAGGAAGATGTGTCTGTGGTGTAACACACAGAGACAACAACTCAGAAGCCTGAGAGGGTTCATCAGGTCACAGTGAATCACCAACATTTGGTTACCAACTGAATACATTCTTCTTAATGCCATTTGAGGTATTCTTAATGCAATATAATAGCTGATATCAATCCACATCCATAAAAAGTTATGAAGTTATGAGACATAATGCACTATATTGCAGAAATAAATATTCTAAATAGCTGCTCATGAATGTTACTACTATCCATTAAGAGATATAATCAGACATTAAAAGATTCAAATGGAAACACACAACAGACAGGCAGAGCGACAGACAAGACAGAAAGACAGACAACTCACCTGTCCTGTTTCGCACGTTTGTCAACTGAAGTGACTCGTACTTCTCCGTCACCTTTTGGTCTACCATAAATGCTAAGGGACTGATTCTGAGGTGAAGAGAGAGAAAGGAGTGAGAGGAGAGAGATAAAGGGAGAAAAGAAAGAGGGAGAAGAGCGAGAGAGGCATCACTGATAAATCAGCTCTGCTTTGACCATTGTATCTTAATAAGTATAAGATAGTATAGTCTGTATTGTGTCTATGTCTAATTGAATCTAATCCAAAATCATTCAATATGCTTAATTATTACATTATATGTAGTTTATATTCTAAACTAATTTGTTATTGGTTATTTATTTATTTTACTTTTATTTTCACCAAATTTTGAAAATGTATTAAGTTAATTAAGAACACATTCTTATTTACAATAACGGCCTGGCAATTAAGTGCATGGCAAACTGATTGTCATTTCTTTAAAAAGTATTATATTATTAATATGTGTTGCTTACAAGGTTTTCGATGGATTTCTGATACTGGGCTATGTCTCTCAGTGTCTCATTGTCTCTCTTCACTTCATTGACATACTGTGCCAGGTCCTACGCATCAAAGACAAGAAAACATATTACCACACATGACAACTTGACTGGAGATGGTGACATTTTGGAATGCACTATATGAGAATCCAATCAGAAGCAAATGCTGTTTACAGTGAACCAAACAGGATACTATTCCTTGTGTTTCCCTTCCACACACACTTCTGGAAAGGTTCACGGACTGTAAGTTAAACTCTTATTTCTTCATTAGTTCTGTAAAAGAGAGCTAAATACAACTTCAGTCAACAGATTCCTAAGGTCTCTCTCCTTTCCTCTTGTTCTCACTCTCTCGTTCATGTTCTCTCTCTTTCTCTCTCTCTCTCTCTCTCTCTTTGAACAACATGATTAATTGACTACGCAAGAGCACATTTTGTAAATCTTCCTCTCAACACAGATTGAGCCTGGTTCAAGTAGCACTTTTTAAAGTCTCATCTATCATAAGGCCCTAGATAATCAGCACCGAAAATCATCTAGCACCGTCGCACTGTACGACACGATGCAGAGAAATACTCCAGGAACATTAACCGCATTAGCTTGATTCCCCCAATCAATGTCAAGTGAATCATTTAGCCAATTGAAATCATTGCAGATGTCCTCAGAGTAAATTTGCTCTTTCATCCCAACGTGTCTCACTTCGAGTGCTTTCCTCGTACATGTCAAACTCTATTCACCCACTACTTCAACACTCTATACACCAAGACTCTAGAGAGACAATTGATTTTTAAAGTGCAGATTTCATGATAAAAACAATCTGTCGAGCTAGATGAACGTAAAAAAAAATAAAAAATCTTGCTAGAAAACTTTCTCAAATATTGCTGAGGAGAACACTGAGGGAAAGTGGTTCTGTTTGTGGGGTGTGTTTCAGTCAGTGTGTATAGTCAGCGTGCTGCAGCGTGTGGCGTGGTACTGAAATGTCAGCGTGCTGTAGCGTGTGGCGTGGTACTGAAATGTCAGCGTGCTGTAGCGTGTGGCGTGGTACTGAAATAGCTAGCAGGTTGGTAGAAGCGTCTCCTTTTTGGGAGCCATGTGACCCTACGCGACGTGCAAATGCTGTGTACTCTGTGAGGTTCCTCATTATCTTCCTGTATGTTCTGAGGTTCTACGCAGTCATTAGTTGTGGAGTTCTTAGCGATCACGTGTTGTGAGGTTGTAACCAATTGTTGCGGTTTTGTAGAATCAAGGAAATAGTTGTCAGATGGAAAAAGAGAAAATGCAGTTGGGAGTTAAATATGTCAGCTGCAAGCAGAAAACAATGTGTCTAGTATTAAATACATAGCAGTAAATAGACTGTTGGACTCCCTGAAGACGTATGTTCTACTGTTGTGCTGTAGCTTGAGTTACTAATGAATAGCCTGCAGTCTGGGACATAACTCCATCAATACTGACGCTAGGCTACTCACTCACATTGCCAGTCCGGCCTTGCTGCTGTGCTTGTTTGTGTGTATTTGTGCCAGTCTCCTGGTGTGTACAGTACGTATGTTTGTATTTTCTGTGTGTTTGTTTGTGTGTGCGTGTGTGCATGTGTGTGGTTCAGGTGAGGACAGTCACATCATCAGAGAGTGACCTGGCACCCCAATTACTTCCTCATTTTTTGATGTGATTCAGGGGCATCTTTTAACTCTTACCTTCATGGCATCCAGCGCCAGCCGCAAATTGCTCTTGTCACCCGCATCGTGAGTGTGTTTAACTAATTCCTGTTGGATCAAAACACAAGCATGTTAAAGTGACTGTCGGTCTAGTCTTCAGATGTGCTCTTTTATTGTCTGGGTTTTAACTCGCTGGCTAATTAGCCACAGGGATATGACAGGTAAATATTAGGCCATCTCTCCACCTGACACTACACATCATAGACACAAGGTGTTAACTTAGGTTCTGCCACACTAAGAAATGTGTTGTTTTCCATGTTGGGCGGGCTGACGTTTGTGAGGTGTTGTTTGTTTTCATTGAATACCTCAGGGTTACAAAGACAAACAAGGACAAATAAAACAGAGTGATAGCTAATTACCACTTTCATCATAAAAACAGATTGGTGAAGCACATTCCCCCCCACACACACACATCTAAATCACAATACATGCCAATACACTACCACACACACCTCTATATTACCACACATATTACCATACTACCACACACACACCGGAATATTACCACACATATCACTATACTACGACACTCACACCTCTATACTACCACTCAAACCTCTATACTATGACACTCACACCTCTATACTACCACACACACCTCTATATTACCACACATATCACTATACTACCACACACACCTCTATATTACCACACATATCACTATACTACCACACACACCTCTATACTACCACACACACACCTCTATACTACCACACACACCTCTATACTACCACACACACCTCTATATTACCAAACATATCACTATACTACCACACACACCTCTATACTACCACACACACACCTCTATACTACCTCACACACCTCTATACTACCACACACACCTCTATATTACCACACATATCACTATACTACCACACACACCTCTATACTACCACACACACACCTCTATACTACCACACACATCTCTATACTACCACACACACCTCTATACTACCACGCACACCTCTACACTACCACACACACTTCTATATTACCACACATATCACTATACTACCACACACACCTCTATATTACCACACATATCACTATACTACCACACACACCTCTATACTACCACACACACACCTCTATACTACCACACACACCTCTATACTACCACACACACCTCTATATTACCACACATATCACTATACTACCACACACACCTCTATACTACCACACAAACACACCTCTATACTACCACACACATCTCTATACTACCACACACACATCTATACTACCACGCACACCTCTATACTATGACACTCACACCTCTATACTACCACACACACCTCTATACTACCACACACCTCTATATTACCACACATATCACCATACTACCACACACACCTCTATATTACCAAACATATCACTATACTACCACACACACCTCTATACTACCACACACACCTCTATACTACCACGCACACCTCTATACTATGACACTCACACCTCTATACTACCACACACACCTCTATACTACCACACACCTCTATATTACCACACATATCACCATACTACCACACACACCTCTATATTACCAAACATATCACTATACTACCACACACACCTCTATACTACTACACACACACCTCTATACTACCACACACACACCTCTATACTACCACACACACCTCTATATTACCACACATATAACTATACAACCACACACACCTCTATACTACCACACACACACCTCTATACTACCACACACCTCTATACTACCACTATTCTACCACACATTCAGCTCTATACTAAACCTCTTTATCTCCAGATATCACTACCACACCGATACTACCACACACCTCTACTCGCATACTGTAACTCTATATTACCACATATACACCTCTATAAAACCACACATACAGTTCAACACTACTAAAGTGATTTCTGCAATACTACACAAACATGAAATAGAACACTTGGATACCAGTAACAAACCTAATGCGTGTGTGTGTGTGTGTTTGTGTAGCCGGCACGGCACAAACAAGACATCTAGGCCGTGTGCCTGTCCGTGTTGTGGGTGATAAGGAAGGTTACCATGCATGTCCTTCACACACACACACACACACGCACGCGCGCAAATGCACACACACACAACAAACAAACACACATCCCAGATAAATGGCTTCCTTTCCGTCTCCTCTTCCCAGCCCCTCGCCCCGGGCCGTAGCTGTCTGTCTGGCACTCCCCAAATCCCAGGTGTCACTCAAGCTGAACCTGGGCATTATTATCACAACAACCCGACAGGACCCCATTCTTCATCATCTGCTCCTAACACACACCTGCCTGGAGAGACTCAGGGAGAGTGGAACGGGGAGCGAGAGAGCAGGAGAGAGTGTGTTCGTGTGAGTGCGTGCGTGCGTGCGTGCGGGCGGGCGTGCGTGTTTGAGAGAGTGCGGGGGGGGGGCAGTTCGTATTGAGTACAGAGAGAAGAGAGTTTTGAGTACAGACAGAAGAGAGTGATAGACAGAAAGAGGAGTAAACGTGTGACACTACCGCCATATTGATGCATTCTGGTTCTAATGTGCTGGGGACCAGCGGGAGCCACAGGAAATAATGACAGAGGGAATAGAAAGAAATTAAGCCAGAGAAAGAGAAATGCGCCTGCCCTCCATTCTCCTTACCGCTCCTCCCTAATCTATGCCCTTTTCCCTCCCACCCACTTCCTGCTCCCTCCCTCCAGTCCAGTAGTGTTCTCCATCCCACCCACTTCCTGCTCCCTCCCTCCAGTCCAGTAGTGTTCTCCCTCCCACCCACTTCCTGCTCCCTCCCTCCAGTCCAGTAGTGTTCTCCCTCCCACCCACTTCCTGCTCCCTCCCTCCAGTCCAGTAGTGTTCTCCCTCCCACCCACTTCCTGCTCCCTCCCTCCAGTCCAGTAGTGTTCTCCCTCCCACCCACTTCCTGCTCCCTCCCTCCAGTCCAGTAGTGTTCTCCCTCCCACCCACTTCCTGCTCCCTCCCTCCTGTCCAGTAGTGTTCTCCCTCCCATCCATTTCCTGCTCCTTCCCTCCAGCCCAGTAGTGTTCTCCCTCCACTGGAGCGGATCGGGGCCCTGTCACATGCCAGGCCTGGTCCCCAGCGGACCCATGCAGCACTCCTGCACCAGATAAACAGACACACACACATATACTACACAACCACACAGCCCTGAAAGACACACATATATACAACCACAAAGCCCTGAAAGACACACACATATACAACCACAAAGCCCTGACGGACACACACATATACAACCACAAAGCCCTGACAGACACACACATATACAACCACAAAGCCCTGACGGACACACACATATACAACCACACAGCTCTGACAGACACACACATATACAACCACACAGCCCTGACGGACACACACATATACAACCACACAACCCTGACAGACACACACATATACAACCACACAACCCTGACAGACACACAAATATACAACCACACAACCCTGACAGACACACACATATACAACCACACAGCTCTGACAGACACACACATATACAACCACACAGCCCTGAAAGACACACATATATACAACCACACAGCTCTGACAGACACACACATATACAACCACACAACCCTGACAGACACATACATATACAACCACACAGCTCTGACAGACACACACACACACACACACAAAGCCCTGACAGACACATAAACAACACATATATGAACACACAGGCCTGACAGAAAGCCGCACACAAAAGCACATAGCACTGACAGTCACACACACAAACGCACACACACACATGTAAACCCACAGACCTGACCGACAGACAGCTTTAACTGGTTCTCTCTTACGCAACAGCGCCTCCTGCTCCACAGAGCGGTATAGAATGCCCCGACAGGTGGGCTCAGTGGAGGCGTGGAGGGAGGGATGGAGGTGAGGATCTGACCTAAACAGCCTGTCAAACCCTTGGGTGCATACACACTGTTAACCTCTCCACCCATGCAGTTACAAGCCCTGGAGAGTCAGGACTAGAGACTGACTGCCTGGATGACTGGCTGACTGAATAACTGACTGCCTGGATGACTGGCTGACTGACTGCCTGGATGATTGGCTGACTGTATAACTGACTGCAAGGATGACTGGCTGATTGACTAACAGACTGCCTGGATGACTGTCTGACTGACTAACAGACTGCATGGATGACTGGCTAACTGTATAACTGACTGCAAGGATGACTGGCTGATTGACTAACAGACTGCCTGGATGACTGTCTGACTGACTAACAGACTGCATGGATGACTGGCTGACTGACTGACAGCCTGGCTGACTGACTAACTGTCTCAATGAATGACTAACACACTGCCTAGCTGACTGAATGATGGACTGGCAGCCCTATTGACTGGCTGACTGACTGCCTGGCTGACTGGATAATTAAAGATGCATTCTGGGATCCATTTTTGACTGGATTTGTATGATGTTGTTTACCTCAGTTAGTTATTAAATGTCACGTTTGAAACATATCGGCACATACATGACACTATACATTATACATGGAAATATCTGTGACCAGTAGTGATTCGACAGAGCCACTGTTACAACCAGTAGGGCCAGAAATCACAGAATGCACCCTTATTTGGCTGACTGACTGTTTGACTGATTAACTGCAGAAATGCCTTAACACTCTAACGCTATTCACATACACTATGACTGTTTCCCTCATTCTGAGAAATTGTCTTGTTATTTTCTTTCTACCAAGCATGTAAACGGCACAGATCTTTTCCAGCCACACCAGAGATATCAGGGACACATTTAATGACTGAAACATGGATGAGTGTGCCTCCGGTGGCGCCAGTCAGCGCTGCAGCTTTGTTCATGACACTGAGGTAACGGCTGAATGGAGGTCACACTCCGCTCTCTGAAGATTGACGCAGTACCTGTAGAAGTAGATGATACTTCAGTACCCGTTGCATAGGGACCACCAGCAGATCTCTCAGTGTAAACTTTCCGTAGTTGGCTCTCTTTGCACATTCCTGAAAACAAAGCACATATGTACGTTGAATTGTAAGTCAATCAGGATAAGCCTGGAAAATGAGCATAATGCTTAATGTTTAATGCATGAGATGTAAACTGTCACTACATAATGACACATTTTCGAAAACAAAGAGAAGTATATTTTAAATGAGGAAAACAAAAAACCCACGTGGAATGAATTGTGATGGGGAAGGTTGGGGGGGTAACTACTTACAAACGTAACAAAAGTAAATTAATGAGTCACTTAATAAAATTGGGGTAATATCATTACAGACTTTTTTTTTAAGTAAAGCTTCTCCGGTTAACAGTCAGGGTTCATGATCCGTTAAACACTGGGCCATTCATTAAAATATCCATCAAGCTGGAGGAAAAGATTAAAGTTGACTTGTTATGCTGGTGGCTAGAGAAGTGTCTAACATCATTTTTGCTTGATGGCAGACCAAGAGAATACTTCTCAAGGAAGCGAAGCTGCCAGGAAACATCAACTCTAACTATGCATTGGGGGGAAGCCAGGAAATAGCAAAAATCTGTATTCATAAATACTTTCATTCAGTTTATTAACGTGCATGCAGGAAGAGCACTCATTCAGGGATTTTGGCTAGGTAATATTCCCTTCAGCAGGTTAAGAAGTAGGATAACACTAAAGTTGTGAGATTTGTGCATGTTGCTAAACATGTCTTTATTGTAGCATTTATTGTCAAGTTAAACGTCATGGTTTCAAAGCGTATGTGATTCTTGATTGACTTTGCCTCACCAGTAATCATAAAAATTGCCCCCAACTATCCATATAATGACTACCCTACTCTTTCGCTTGGCTCACTTTAGGACTTAGACAGTTATTAAAGTAATTTAATAACGTAACAGGTGACCACTAGTAATATGCAACGCATTACTTTTTCCACTAACTACCCCAACACTGGCAGTATTTTAAGACATGTAATGCCCGGGGCTAACACTAGAGAGCAGTAGCTGACCACTGACTGATGATGGAAAGTTCAGAAGACTTTACCTCCAGCTTCATTCGGACGTCTTCCCTGTTTTTGCAGATGTCATCTAAAGCCACGATAGCTGTTTCTACATGGCTACAGTATTTCCCATATATTAGCAATCTGGAACAGATATCAGAATGTTTCCATATGTTCAGATGGAAAAAAGAGAAAGACAGAGAGAGAGAACCAGGAACAAGGAACAAGATTGATAGAGGAAAAACAGACAGAACAAACTGGCTCAGATAGTTTTTTGGAAATGTACCTTTCTTTGTAGTTGATAAAGATCTGATAGAGGTTCTGGGCACATTGGTGGCAGACAGATTCTTGTATCTCTACCATCAAACTCTTGTGAACTTTCACCAGGTCCTAAAATATCAGTAAGTAGTGATAAACAAAATCTGGTGAATAATTGAGATTTTTACATTTAGAAAAGTGTTAGCTGGTGATAACTGTAATTCTTTAAGACTAAACTAGTTAAGTGTACTGACTATAAACTGCTGGGGAATAGGAGTGACAGCGAAATGACTCAAATGTACAGTAAAAGTTTTACCAAGAGCGTCTCTACTACGTCTATCTACCATCTGTAGCTCAGTCTCATCTGTAAGTACAGATGGTCGATTGGGGTTTCTGTCCTGCAGCTTACCGGAATGTTGACAAACACTTTCCCCATCTCCTCGGAGGACAGGAACGATGTCAGAGGTGCCATAAAATACTGGATGGGAAAAACAGAGCTTTAGAAAGAGGGTGAGTGGGTTGATTCAACTAAAGCAGGGAAGTTCACGCGTTTTATTTAGGTCAGAATTACTTTAGGCACAACACAAGCGATTTATTCGAAAAATCTTAAGCTTTGAGAGATGATTGAAAATGAGTTCCTTGAGCTATATTTTTAGAGTCCGATGAACTTGTGGATATTTGTATCTGCTCCTTGAATAAAGGAAGATAATGTTTCGGGCAGCCATTACGTTAATGTAAGTTAGCAATTGCGGAAATGTTAATCTAAAAATGTCTTCAATTGTTTTGTATCAATTGCAAAACAGGAACACAACACCTCCAAATTGGTGAGGTAGGGGGAGAATTGATCAAGGTCATTATAACAGATTTATTGCTGGTAAATACATAAATGTGTTCCTGGTCCAACACTCCTAACCATTTGGCTACCTGAGGCCCTAAAGGAAAGGTGTTTGGATGTAACTCTACACCAGAGAGATAGGGGAAGTTTTTGTTGGTAACCCTACACCAGAGAGATAGGGGAGATATTTGGCGGTAACACAGGTCACTACCTTCTCTATGGAGTCTAGAGTCTCTGTATACTTCTCCTCAGTCTGTTTGATCTCCGCCAGACAGCAGCTCCTGATGTCCGTCTCTACCTGCTTCTGTAACAACTACACAAACACACACACACACACACAAAACACAGCTGTCATAGCAGAGCCTTAAGCATTAATCCATGGACACCATATGTGGTTTGATAGAACCCCTGAGCAAGGACACACTCCAACTGCCACTAATACTACACATCTCTCTCCGAACACTAATGTATATAACAGCAGAGGTTGAGCTGAGACAAAGAGAGAAAGATTACTGGCTATGCATTGTACATAGCTAATAACAGAACACTTTAACAAGTCGTTTTCCTTTTGAACCTATTGTGAGAACAATTACTATTTCTCTTTTACACAGACAGACAGATAGAACATCTACCTGAGGGGGAGGGACAGCCTCAGCCTTCATCAGATCTTCATAGATCTCTCCTCCATCTTCATCATCATAGACGCAGTCATAGAGATCCTCCTCATCTTCCACGCCATTCTCACTGTCAAACACAGCCAGGAGCAACACGTTATTACATTAGCTATAATAACACACCTGAACTTATTTGTCAGGAAGGCAGGAACACAAATGTGTGGAGACATAACAAATAAAAGGATTGAGACTGTAATAACCAAGAGACACATACTCTATCAGGTCTTCCAGGTGGTTATAGATGTCTTCATCTTCTTCCAGACTCTCCTCTGAAGGAAAAGGCCTGTGGAAAAACAACATACATCAGCAATGATACAAAACATTGTTCTACTGGTATGGAAATTGGAATAAACGCTTAATAAAACATACTTTATTCCAGTCTGTTCTGAAATCGTTGTGTGGGACAGTTTGGACAATGTGTCCATAACCTGCAAAGGAAATGAATGGAAATATTATAGACTTGGATAATGATCTTTATAGTTTTGTACTTCAGCCAGTAGGGGGCAGTGTGTTCTAGATCATATCAAATGAGACCTGTACATTGTGATTGTGACATTCCAGCATAATTCATATAGTTAAGCACGTATATATAATTTAAAATATAACATAACATATTTAAGATTTTTTTTTTCAGATAAAAACTGTAAGTAGATCAAAAAGAGCAATGAAATGAAAATCTAAATGGTAAAATACATTAGTGTAAAAATGTAGAAATAAAACCTGATGGAGTTAGCCTATCTTCAACATAATTACTATCAGGACTCTCGGGGTCAATAATAATGATTTACATGTAATTTCACATTGTCAGTAATGACATTGCCATTGACCTGTCGCCTTTCCAACATGAAGTATACAAATATATAACTTCATGCAATGCCTAGTATACATGCTTTTTAAATTGGCTATATATATATATATATATATATATATATATATATATATATATGTCCTTGGTTCATATTGGAATATCTTCTATTATCTTTGTAGCCTGTAAACAAAGATAGTTACAATAAAATACCCCTCAGATATTATTGATCAATATCCGTCACACCACAGCTCATCTACTGTAGACATCCCCTCCTCCCAACCACGCTACTAAAAATCACGTTAGAAACACACACACACACACACACACACACACACACACACGCACACGCACAAGTGCCCTGCCAATACAACGATTTAATGTAAAATCGCGAATCCTTTTTTCGCAATATTGTATCGATATTCTGATCTCTCTTTATTTATTATGCTGTCGACTGCCGTCTTTTAAATTACATAAAAGCATTAAGTTGTGCTTCGCTGACGACGTTGTCACTTGATCGCGATGATGTCCTGCATCTGCCAAAAGATGTACGCCACATACTTCTGCTCATCATTTATAAAAACGCGTGTTTCTTGAGATTTGCCTTGTGCTTACTTTATAATGATCATTAGCTGTACGGACCTAATTTGACTGCTGGCTCAATCTCGTCGCAATAAATCGTTTTATGCAAACTTAGACGTTAATTCTTTCTATTGACTGTTAATGGGAGAAAACTAATTATATTATTCCAAGTTACATTCATGTGTTGTCCAATTAAAGAATAGTACGTGCTCTTTAAAACAAGGTTAATGTGTAATTGTAATTTGGTTTTGTTTTTTGTGCTATATCTGGTTTTTGAAATGTGTGAGAAAATATTATTTATTTTGTGAATTTTCAGTAATCAACAGCAGCATTCTAGAATTATATTGGGGTCTCAAGGGTTACATTTAGAAGTTCTATGTCATTTCAAATTGAGTTGTTCTTTTTTATTATGGTTTGCTCATGGGGATTAGCTAATTATTGCCCTTTCAACAATATAGCCTAATATTGTTTGAGGTTTTCTTTAGCACTTCAGTAAGTAATATTGATTCAGTTGTGATTTTGTGATGAATTGTGATATATTGAATCACAACATGTGTATCGTGATATATATCATATCGCAAGGTACTTGCCAATACCCACCTCTAACACACACACACACACACACACAAACACACACAGGATCAGTTGGTGGCCCTGTGATCTTTAGTGATCAATAGTTTTTAATTGGCCTTTTTTCCACAGCTGTGCAAAAGTCAGATTAGAGCCCGTACGAGTTGAACTATTCTGTTCCTCGAAGTTGAGAGAAGTGCATTATGGTGTTTGCAGTACATCCTGCAGTTAGTTTGATGATGCTTTAGCGGTCACAGGGATGAGTCAGGTTTCTTGGGTGTGTGACATGTCAGCGTCTAGTGCATCCCCCAACATGACTGTGGCCTCTGTGGTGACCAGATGGACAGAGAGGGACAGTGAGGTAGAGCAGTAGAGAAAGAGAGCGTGAGATGTTAAGAGACTGGCTGCATGTGAGCGAGAGGGGGAAGGAAAGAGAAGATTATGAATAAAAACTGCTTCCTCTTTTACTATCACTCCAGACCATATCTACCATTGAAGAAAGCCCTGTAAAATTGGGTGCAACTAACACACCACGCGGTCGCTGATGGGGGAAGCTGCGTGTCAGACCGTCAGATGTGATCACTGGAGTGTGTCTGCATGTGTCCTTTGAAAGCAGCGGCTGGTTCACCCAGTGGTATGAAAGAGGGAAGAGGTTGCAAGCTGGGACCCCATTGCGATGTTCACCACTTCTCTTCTCCCACCCTGTGTGGCTGTTCTGTTGCATTTCCTTTTTTGTGAACCCATAATCTCTCCAGAATAGTCCACCTGGCATCTCTAGGGCATGCACCTGTCCTGGGAGACACCCTCGGCCAAATTATGAAGGTCAGCTCTGCTTCTCTCCTCCGGGATGGAAGACTAGGAAGTCAGCAATGAACTGATCCAAGATCTGATTTTAAGGTCATCTCTAGCCTGTAGGTCCCCACATTAGTATGGACAATAACTGACTGACGGACAGGAAATGATGTCATAGGACCAATGGATGGTTAATGGGGCTTCATGGGACCAGCTGGAGTTATTTTTATGTAGCAGGTGGTGTGTGTGTGTGCGTACGTGTCGGCACAATCGGGTGTTATGAATGAATGCCTTTTTGAGACAGGCTGGGTGTTTCAGAGCTGTTAGCGTGGTTTTTTTTGGAGCTGCTGGATGTTTTCAGAGCTGTTCTTCAGAATGATCTGGGGACAGTTTATGGGCAAATGTTCTAGAGTCATTTGGGAGTCAATCCATGTGTCTTCAATGGTGAGCACATTCTTACAAAACAACACTTCTATACAGACAAGAGAATACTGTTTTCTTTTCATATTCTTTGAATGTAAAAAAAAATAAACACATCTGCTGTTTCAGTATTATCAAATATTGTTATTATCTATTTTGAAAGCGGTCTGCCAGAAGATGGCCGTGACTAGAGCACTTTCAGATAGGCCTTGTTATATTAACACAGTGAATACAATTAATCTCAGAGCATCGTAGATGTGGTTCAGAGGTCAATGGAATGCAGACCACAGATGACAGAAGACGGATGCCGTCATTGGCATATAATCAAAGACTCTGATCTAACATTATTTGTCAATTATTATGTCAAATAAATATTATGTCATGATTTATTTATTGTATGAGGCCAACAGTATGGTTACTCAAGCCCAATTTGGATAATGTATATTTTTAAATATTCTGCTGCCTGAATTTTTCCTTCAGACTAAGGTGATTGCTAAATATTACCATGTTTGTATAAGCTGGTAGTAAACCAAAAATGTGTTTTAGGTGTAATACCGTTGATTACTAAGATGACATGAACATATATTACGGTTGACATCCATACAGATTATTTCATTTATTTTCACACACACAAAAAAAGAGGAAATGTGTGCTATTTGTTCATTAGTTGGAGGACTTACACTTTTTTAATGCATAAGCATACTGTACATAGGGTTGTAATGCAAGCTCCTTCAAAGAAGCAGGCACTCTAATGAGGACACTAAATTTGATAATATGATAGATTAATTACTATATGTCTGGAGGTATGAATAAATGTATGTTTTACACGGTTAACGGTTCAGCATTCTCAACTAAATAAATGCGGCTGGGTTGGAGTGTGGAAAGAAGTCTGTTTGTCTCTCGGTTATCGGGTGGTTCTCAGAACAGATGTAGCCTACGCATTCTGGGTGCAGCTCCAAGAGACTGACTCATGCAGTACTTTAATCTATAGTAAGATCAGGACAGTAGAAGACCTCAGTCATAGATAGTCAGTCAGACAGTCTCATTGTAACTGCAAGAGCAGGGTATGACACTCTTGAATAGGGGTTCCGATGATTGACCTTTAATTTCATGCAGTTTGAATAAATGCCAAACGAAATAAAAACAGGATTAAATGACTTTCACAGACATATATGCCCAGAGACTGTGATAAAACTAGCTTATTTCGCCTCAGCAGGTGTGTTTGTGTGTTCCTGTTTAGAACCTACTCCATCCTCATAAGCTGCCCAATTACAACAAGATCGTTTAAGAACTGAGCTAGTGTTTGCCAATCAGGTCACACCTCATTGCCATAGTACTTCATTAGCCAATAGGGTTGTTGGGATAATATATAATATACATAATTTCAGTTACCTGCACTTCTAAACTCTCCCTACCTCCCTCTTTTTACTCCCTCCCTCCATCTGGCTTTCCCTCTTCACCCTCCCAACTATCCCCCTAGTCTCTCCCTACATCTCTCTTACTCTCTCTCTGCAGTGCTGGGATGTGATAAGCTAATAACTCCATCCCGTCTGACACCTAAAGGTCAACGACAAGGACGCCAACACCGCCAACACCGCCAACACCGCCAACACCGCCAACACCGCCAACACCGCCAAGGCGCATCACAACATCCCCCACTGACTACTACTTCCCCAGAGGACAGCTAGGAGCAAGCCCTGACACACACACACACACACACAGAGACACACACACACACAGACACACCCAGTGACACTTGTACAGAGTGTACACTCTCTCATATGGCACACATTCCCAGCATCAATCTTGGGGGGAAAAAAAGGCATACAAACATTACCAAACACACACTCTGACAGCCACAGGCAGCTAACACTGCACACGCATTCATCAGTGCCAAGCCTTTATTGTTCTCTAACACTGTTCTGTACAGTCTGGACAGAAAGCACAGCTAGAATATGGTCAAACAGCAAGTATTCTTTATTCACTGCCACAACCAGACCCAGTGCTTTCAGCTCTCACAGAACAACAGTAAGCGAAGCTGCAGATATTTTCTCAGACTGTTCATGACATCCACTGACCAAATGCTGTTGAACATAGCCTGGGTAGAACAACCGTGTGACTACATAGCAAAGAGCTGTTGCTCACTGGTCTGGAAAGGAGGCTGTATCTGGCCAGAATTTTGCATGCGCAACGCCCCACACTTTGGCAAAATGCTTTCCTGGTTTGTTGCATCCTTCGTTGCTATACAGGCAATGAATGTTATTTTTTTTTCAAATTGTATTTTCTATAAATATATAGGTAGAGAAAAGATGTATATACATTTACAGCTGTTTTCTTAAGCTATCTTTGCTTTCCTAATGGCAAGAGTAGCTAATGACTTTGCCACTCGCAGGAGCTCTAAGTAATATTTTGTAGCACACAAAGTTAAAGCAGTGGCTTCAACTCCGGTTTAGTTAAGCTAGTGGCATGGGTTTCTTCATCTGCTTCATTTTTAAAGTCAAACACTTTACGTACCATTTCTTATTAGATTCATATTACATTAACACACTGTTCCCACTGCTATTACAGTTGTCTGCTCTCACTAACTAAGATGACCGCAATCACAGCACGTACGTAAATAGGGAAGGAGATGGGCGACTCATGCAAGTGTGGTAAAGCGAAAAATGGTTTATTTAATTCAAAATGGGGGAAATCTAACCAGCCTAGGGGGCCACTTACAGTCTGAGTGCACAGGGCCTCCATAGTCCAGGATTCTTGCCGGCACATCAAAGCAGACTTAAGAGCAGGACCCGCCTGACTACGTTGCCACACCCTTGGCCTGGTAACAGATGAGACCAGCATCTCACTGTGCGTACATGTACTTGGATTCTACTGTCAGCTTCCATGAGAACAGTCGACCCCACCTCTCATATGATGGGACCATTGACACTCCGTCTTTAACACGCGAGAACACCTAACATTACATCTCCAACAGGACCAAACACCTAACATTACATCTCCAACAGGACCAAACACCTAACATTACATCTCCAACAGGACCAAACACCTAACATTACATCTCCAACAGGACCAAACACCTAACATTACATCTCCAACAGGACCAAACACCTAACATTACATCTCCAACAGGACCAAACACTTAACATTACATCTCCAACAGGACCAAACACTTAACATTACATCTCCAACAGGACCAAACACTTAACATTACATCTCCAACAGGACCAAACACTTAACATTACATCTCCAACAGGACCAAACACCTAACATTACATCTCCAACAGGACCAAACACCTAACATTACATCTCCAACAGGACCAAACACTTAACATTACATCTCCAACAGGACCAAACACCTAACATTACATCTCCAACAGGACCAAACACTTAACATTACATCTCCAACAGGACCAAACACTTAACATTACATCTTGCAACACTCCATAATGAACAAGAGAGAACACCTCTTGCATTACAGAAATCAGCACTCCACCTCTCACATGAGATCACTCAACCATCCGCCTGTGAAACGACAGAGTACTCAGCCCTCAACCTCTGTGGTGATGTTTTTGTCCTGGATTTCAGCCTATTTCCTACATATTCCCTACTGCTACTTTTTGAGTCCTGGAAATAGTGTGTCATTTAGGATAAAGTCCTGTCACTGTGTGTGTTAAGGCTATGATCACAGATGACATAGTACGCCAGAAACATGTAGTCGGGGCAGGTGACTTTGTTAAACATATTCTGCTGCAGTATGGGTTTGACCCGGCCCACAGGCTTTCTCCAGATAGAGGCTTTCTCTCTGCCAAATAAAACAGAGAAATAATCAGAATATATACGGTGTAAAAACGACACTAGCTCTGACTGTAATCCTCTCAGATCCACACACAGGCTTGTTTGGGATTCAGGCGGCGTGTGCCAATAGCAACGTTGAGGGCAGACTAACTCTGTTTTCTCTCCCAACTGCACTGGCATGTTAACTGCATCCCAAATGGCACATTATTCCCTCCTTTAGATCTGGGCATTAGAGAGTTGTGATATAAAGTAGTGCACTGCAGAGAAGACAATGTGCCCTGTCAGAGCCAGCCATTGTCTAATGAGTTTTGCTCCTGTTCACCAGGTAGCCATGTGACAGTTTCCTTTCTCCATTATTCAATGACCCTGGCTATAATGCTTGGAGAAGGACAATTGTGTTTCCATGAATGCTATTAGAGGGCCAGGAAGACGTACGTTCTGCATCAGTAGCAGTCGCTGGGTCTGCAGGGATTACTCAAGTTACTGTGCAACTACTGGACTGTATATCACGGCTGATTCCAATGTGGACATGCGTGGAGAGCTGTACTGAACTATTCCTTTACAGTGAAAATACCCACAGGCCTTTGAGCCTTCCATCTTCCAGGACAGGATTTCAATCACATGCTGACGAGGAACAAGTTCCAAAACCTTTTCGGTAATCATGTTAGTGAGGGTGGAGCATTAATGGATGTATTACATGTTTGTGGGCTCAATCCCAAATGTGTTAACCTGTTGAGCTCTCCATGGCAACTATAAACCCACATACCTCCTTAGTACATATAGCTGTTCTCATACATA
The DNA here is from genome assembly GCF_011004845.1 of Esox lucius. Lineage (NCBI taxonomy): Eukaryota > Metazoa > Chordata > Actinopteri > Esociformes > Esocidae > Esox > Esox lucius. The sequence continues at coordinate 18,552,339 of NC_047589.1, forward strand.
CATAATTAGTATGGTGTACAGAAGGACAGATGAAACAACTGATTACATAAGGAGACCTGTAACCTTCATCTACCAAACTCCATGGCAACCACGGAAATCTATTGTTATTGTCCCTGCATTTTTACTATTCATTTAATATTCATTCAATGCTTTTTTTGCAGATCAAGACGATACCTGATGATTTCAGCTGCCACTGTGCTGACACCTTTGGACTCAGCCCACATGCATTTATTAATTATTACAATTTGTAATATCTCACCCGGCATAGCCAGAAAAGGACTTGTCACCCCTCTGAGTCTGGGTCCTCTCTAGGTTTCTTCCTAAATGTTAGCCTTCTTATGGGGTTTTTCATAACCACTGAAATTCAAAACATTACTGTTGTTTGCTCCTTGGGGTTTAAGGCCGGGTGTTTAATAAAAGCACTTTGTGACAACTGCTGATGTAAAAAGGGCTTCATGAATACATTTTATTGAAATTTGATAGATTTTACCATTCATTTACTATTCTGTCTCTGTTACTATTTAGTATTGCACAATTTGAACATATGCACTTCCACACAGATTACATGTACTATACTCACCACCAGCAAAGGAATTTCACGATGGCCACGACGGCCATGGCCGTCAATCATAAGTTTCCAATGATTTTCGGGGGCCTCAAAAATCATTGTACGCCCTACGGCCACCATGAGCAACTGGGAGGTGGGAAAGTTCCGACCTCTGAGTGAGAGAATACACCTGAACGCTTTCTGAGAGCTTCGAGAAGTAACGTTAGGTTTAACATCACTCGACATGGCAGCGTTTGTGGCGAAAGAGTCAAAAACCAAAATGACTTGCTCCGCGCACAAATAAGTCACTACATTATTATTTTTTTAGATCGTACTCATTTGCCCAGGTGATTGTGATGTTAAAGGGTACTTAGCGGTTTATGTTTGAGTAACTGAGGTAATGTGAAAAAAAAAAACATTAGTTATAATACTTTATTATTCAAAATATGATATTAGTAGTGAATAATGTATGTTTTCATGTCTTTATGTATGTTTTTTTCTTATCAACAATTCAAGTTGTTTATTTGTAAGCTCCAGATCTTCTTATTTCACTCAATGGCCTTTGCGCCCTGGCATGTGGCCTTCGTGCCTTAAACATTTTTGTGATACTGAAGGGCAAATGACCTTGCCCCTAAAATGACGAAACTCCAAGCCTGCTCACAACCACTGTTTACTATCATTACCATCTTAACAAGTGTTATCAGGAAATCCTTTATTCATTCACTCTATTCCAACGGGAGGCCAGCACAACAAAATATGTGAAGTGCCTATAGACGGTCTACACCGCGCATTTTTCACTGTTAGTGCCTCACTTCCTTGCATTTAAATGAACATGTTTTTCACTCATCAACACACCATACTCCACACATTCAAGGGATAGTTGTTAATAATTGTGAAATGAAAATCACAAATGAAAAATATGGAAATGTTCCTTATCATGAGGGACTGGGGCACTCAAGAAAGAAGGTACGATTAAATGAGTAAATGACAGATTATGGTGCGTAGATAAACATGGGAAAAACACAACATATCACTCATGAGGTAACTGGCAAGAAGTTTGTTGAGGTACCTTGTGTATCCGGTTCAAACAACAACTCAAACGTTTCAGGTTTAGACGGCAACACTAAAACATCCCATTCAAATAAATGATTGATTGATCACGATAACATAAACATGTATCATATATTGGTATCATATTCAGATTTTCACCTTAAAATGTGAATTACACACACAAACAGCCTAAATCTCAGCTAATTTAGCTGGGGGGGCAATAAGGAGATTTGCATTTGATACGCCATGCGTTTGCATGGCGTATCAAATGTTTGGGTTGAGTTCCATTTTGCTCTTTTCTGTATGATACTGCTGTGATCCAGTCTGGTGATTGGCTCATGGCTCTGAATTTGTTGCCAGGAGACAACATTAGGCGTTCTTGTTGAAGAAAGGCTGATTATATGATAGCAGTACGGTTCACTATTGTGCTGTAGTCACCAAGCAGACAGCTGACAGTAATCACTCTCTCATTAAGAGCACTGCTCTGTGATCATGCAAAAGACCCTAAGGACATCCACCAGATCCAATGAAGACCACTATCTCCAGTCTTACAGAATCTCCCAACTCTATCCTCATTGAAACCTGTGATTGAAATATTAGCACATACGTTATACTCTGTAGGACGGCATTAAACAAATGGAACAATTGGCTATTCAGAGGGGAATTTGGGGTACAAAAAAAAAAATCACAGACTTTTTAAGAATTTTGTGTCCAGAGCCATATCCCAGTACGACCACTAACTCTAGTAGCGTACTTAGTGTACTGCTGTTTTAAAGCCACAAGAATGTAGCTTCTTGTAGAGTGATTTGAGGAGGTGGAAATACTGACATTCTAACTGAACAAGAGAGAGCACGAATCCTGACTACACAATTCATTTCATCTCCTTAAGGGTTAGTACAGTAGAAATCCATATGGTGTATTCCTATAGGGGGCTTTGATTCTGTAGTGCTGAGTATGGATCTCTGCACTTTAATTTAGGTCTGGGTTTATCTCATGACAGTCCAGAGGCCTTTATGTCAGGGTGTGGGTAAGTGGCTAAGTGGATCACAATGTGTCCAACGGTCTGCAAGATCCAAGTCAAACACAAAGACATGAAGGTCAGAGAGACAACTGTTTTTTTGGTTCGAAACAAACACATTTTGGGGGAAAGTGTTACTGTACATTGAAAATGCCGGGAGGTCACTCATTCGATACAGAGGTCTCTCCTGACATTTTAGAATTAATATAATGTGGGTCGACAAGAGTGTCCAACCATTGACCGACCTTCCATCTTTTCATCCATCCATCTGTCTCTCCGCCTATCGGTTTTTCTCTACCTCCCTACAGGCTGTCAGGCTGTCAGTCAGTGTTAACCCCGGCCAGGGAGCAGCCAATCAACTCAGAGCTATACGATATTCACACTGTCTGGGAAGCAGTTATTCATGGTAGTTAACATGTCAAATGTTTTACGAGCCTCATCTGTCAATCCCACTAACAGTGTTTGTCAGAACTAACTGCTGGATACGCCTATAAATCCTAAAGTCTACAAAACCATCCATGGAAGACAACAGTGTGATACAGTTTATTGACTAAAGCCTGGGATGGCGACTTTGATCATTTTCTGTCATTATTAATCTGGTGCGTGTAAATAGACAGTAGGTATATACATATTTTTGTAACATTCTTTGTTGTAGAATTATACAATTGGATAGAATAGCCTGCTTGGTCAATCTAGACTTCTAACACATACTAAGTAATGGACTCACAAAAAATAACAATGTCAATTTTAGAATCTATTTGGGTTAGCAGCAATTAGTATAGACTTATGAGAGCTCATTAAAACCTTGTTCCCGCAATCTACTTAAGGGGAGTCCATTAAAGCAATTTCCATTATGTAAGTTTAGTTGAGAGCGAACACTGTTAAATGAAAAGGTGCTATGTTTCAGTCACGCTGTAGTTTCTTTCGCCAGGCTCAGTGCACTGCAAACGCCGTGTGAGAAGAAACAAGTCAACATTTGCCTTTTGTCCCTTTTTGCTTTGCTGAGTCTGAAGAAAAAGATGATCTCACCCTTCCTGTTCAATGGTAGACAGTGAAAACCAAGGCCTCTCCATGTTTGGTCAGGTCTGTCCACACCATGCTTATCTTACTACTGTTTATGGGATAGACATTCATATTTTGACACACTGTGAAGCCCTCTGGAAGAAACAGAGAGGACAGACGCACTGCAGCCAAGTACAAGTCATTTCTGTTGGTCATGATTGGGTGCCCGTCCATATTAATAAGAGAGCTTTTATGGTTTTCACCACGAAAGGTGAGTCATTTTCTCCATGAGTTAGGGTTTTACTAGAAAACAAGCAATGGAAATATGTATGTGCATTTTCCATCTTCCTTTTGTGTTCGGAACACGAGGGAACTACTAGTGAATATGAATAAACACATGGACCTTGTGATGTTATTTTGAGGAAGGTCAAATTGGGAAACCAAAACCAAATACTTAAAAAATGAGGAATGCTTTTTGTGTTGGCACAGCATGTTTTGTTTAAGACATAATCACATGACACCTCGGCCCTTCCATTTACTCAATAGTTTACGCACACGCCTAGATACTGTAGTTTAGTCCACATTCATTTCACAATTCACTTCTGAATACACAGCATTCCTCTCAAATATTAATTTGTTTTATTTTATTATTTTAAAACTATTTCTACAGCTCATTTATAACCAGTGAAGATGGTCTATAAAATGTAATTATACTATGCTAAACCAAAAGGCTCCAAAAATGTCTTTTTTTGTGCTAATGCAGTCACACATGGTATCAGCAATGAGCATGCTGTTCAAATAACGGCAGTTTTTTTCAAGAATCTATTTCCTGTGGGTGAAGGGTACAGAATACACGTGTTACCACTATATTTCTGGATTGTTTTCAGCATTGTATTATAACAGCATTATTATCTCACTAAATAAATACACCAGTAGAGTATTTTCATCCGTTGTCCAACTGCTTTTTACTCCTTTAAAAAAATTGGCATATGGCCAATATACTACGGTTAAGAGCTGTTCTGAGGCACAACACTTAGTTGTGGTATATTGGCAATATACCACAAAAGCCTGAGATGCCTTATTCCTATTATAAACCAGCTACCAAGCTAAAAACAAAAGGGATAATTGATGTCATACCAGTGGTACACAACCTCATAATATGCTTTTTTGCCTGCTTTCATGTTTATACAGTGGTGCTTGAAAGTTTGTGAACCCTTTAGAATGTTTTATATTTCTGCATAAATGACCTAAAACATTGTCAGTTTTTCTTGAAAATGTTCTTGTAAATTGTCAGAAGTCTTGAAAGTAGATGAAGTGAACACCATTAAACAAATGAGACAAAAACATTATATTTGGTAATTTCTTTATTGAGGAAAATGATCCTAATATTACGTATCTGTAAAAGGGTGTGAACATTTTATTTCAGTATCTGGTGTGACCCCCTTGTGCAGCAATAACTGTAACAAAATGTTTCCAGTGACTGTTGATCAGTCCTACACATCGGCTTGGAGGAATTGTAGCCCATTCCTTGGTTCAAAACAGCTTAAACTCTGGGACGTTGTTGGGTTTGCTCACATGAACAGCTTGCTTCAGGTCCCTCTTCAATATTTAAGTTCAGGACTTTGCACCCAGAAAGGGTTCAAGGGATTGGGCGAATGAGGTGCATTCACCAGCCTGGTGGGAAGGTCGAGGACGATAGTTGGAGGCAGACCTTACTCTTGCTGCATGACACATGTTCTCTTGACATTCAGTTCACGAACAGATGTTCTGACATTTTCTTTAGAATTCGCTGGTATAATTCAGAATTCATTGTTCCATCAATGCTGGCAAGCCATCCTGGCCCAGATGTGGCCAAACAGGCCCAAACCATGATCCTATCAACACCATGTTTCGCAGATGGAATAAGGTTCTTATGCTGGAATGCAGTGTTTTCTAATTGCTTAGAAGTAACCTTGGGTTCCTGTGTGACCTCGCAGACTATTACATGCCTTGCTCTTGGAGTGATCTTTGTTGGTCAACCACTCCTGGGGAGGGTAACAATGCTCTTCAGTTTCCTCAGTTTGTACACAATCTGTCAGACTGTGGATTGTGGAGTCCAAACACTTTAGACATGGTTTTGTAACCTTTTCCAGCCTGATGAGCATCACCAACTCTTTTTGAGATGTTTGAGATCCTCAGAAATCTCTTTTGTTCATGCCATGGTACACTTGTACAAACATGTGTTGTGAAGATCAGACTTTGATAGATCCCTGTTTTTTAAATAAAACAGGGTGCCCACACACCTGATTGTCATCCCATTGACTGAAAACACCTGATTGAAAACACCTGACAAAAATACTCACAGACTCACAGCCACGCACAGATGTTGGATCATTTCCCTCAGTATATAAATCACCAAGTTTAATATTTTTCTCTTGTTTGTTTAATTAGGGGCTCTTTATCTACTTTTAGGATGAGGTTTTAAGTCATATTTATGCAGAAAATATAGAATATTCAAATGGGTTCACAAACTTCCAAGCACCACCGCAGGCGCTTACAGTATGTGCAATAGCTACAGATTGGATTACATGTCCCACACACTTCAACTGACAGCAGAGCCACCCATTGCTGCTCCAACATCGGGAACAAACACAGCGCCGACCAACCAGCCCCCATCCTTTTACACACGTGCACACAGTAATCCCCACATTACCAGTACACATCCGACAAAAGACTCATCCTAGAAACATGACTGCAGTAGGCCTAGTCTACGTGTTAAAGAAGTGTGTTCCCTGTAGGATGTTATTCTACTCCCTGGAACGATTGGCATCAGATGACTTCTGGACTCTAAAACCTCATCAAAAAGCATAAATGTTTCCAGTAATATCCCATTTGTGTTTGTCTGTTCTTTATTATTTTAAAGATGAGAGGAGCCAGTGTCCCTCATGACAGATTCTTCAGAAGGAATTTAAGATGTTTGGAGGAGTTGAACATGTTGGAGATTAAATTGTTTATTTGGTTCACAAGTTTATCTAGGAGGGGAGGGTGGAATGGAGCCTGAGCCGGTAGATCTTGGAGTACAGAGAAAGTGAAGGAAACAATCTAATCAAGTCTATGGATTGTCCAGGAGCTGACTCACTAAAAACACAGTGTTTCACCAGGAAAACGTATTAATGGACATGGCTTATACTGGGTTCTGCTCACTTTGAGGCAAAGCTCATTGTCAATTCTTGTTCAAGGTTTTCACCACAAACTCTATAAAAACATTAGCGATGGTGAGGTAATTAGCAGATTTTCAACACTACTGTTGTTTGGTCCTTGGGGTTTAAGGCCGGGTGTTTTGTAAAAGCACTTTGTGACAACTGCTGATGTAAAAGGGCTTTATAAATACATTTGACTGATTGATTGAGATACTGTGAAAGTTGGATAGCAAGATTTGATAGAATATACATTTAATATAGCTGCATTATTATAGAACAATAATACAATAAAATGAAAATTGGAAAGCTGGAAAGCTAATGCCATCATGACCTACCCAATCCTTCATTTGCCAGGAACAAGCTACTTAAATTTACTGTCAGAAAAAGTTGGATGGATTTTTAAATATTATGTTCTGTCATAATATTGCTTAAGCGTGTGATCCTATGCCCTCCTTAAATACACATAGCTCTGCCTTAGAATGACTACATACGTATCTAACAAACCTGCCAACATCCTAATAAGTGGTTGAACATTGTTGTACTACAAAAAGTGTACAGTGATGTAACCTTGTCTCTTGTGACAATTTTACGGACACACAGACACACACACACACACATACACACTCAAACATACAGTCACAGAAGAATAGGGAGTGCAGCATAGCTACTTGTTAAGAGGTTTTGAAAGATAGCCTACCATAACGTCTTCACCACACAGAGAACAGTGCAGCACAGACCCCCTGAAATTGTTAACATTCTTCAACATTCTTGGGCAAATTAAGATGTTGTGTCACTGATTCAAATGGAAATGGTTTTGTATCATTTAAAGAATGTCTATGGATATCTTGTGTTCTTCGTGACGTTTGTGGGCAACTGCTATTTTCATCTATAAAAAAGCTTGCTGCTGTCATCAGAGAACATGTCTGAAACATGGATCATGCATACAGTTTGCTGTTATGATGTAAGGCTCCGCCTTACATCATAGGGACAGCAGCCCTGTCTTTATTCACACGTGTGTGAGCAGCACAGGCACACAAACACACACACACATCTTTCCTCCAGGGCCTCAGCCTGGCCAAAGGAAGCATGAGAAAACCCCCTGAAAGCAGGACAACACACACACAGGCGAGAACTGCCTGGGTCAGGAAGGAAGGAAGTCCAACTGCCTTTCCTACACTGTTTATTCCCATCCATGTTCCACTGACCTGCTGACTAAAACGGGGTGAAACACACACATACACGTTCAACACCCAGCATAAGCACACACCGTGTGTACGTGAAGCACACGCAGGCACACGCATTCAGACGTGCACGCGCGTGCGTGCGCATGCACATCAATATACAGGAGTAATGCAGGCAGAGGGAGAGCGTGACCTGGAACGGGAGACAGGATAGAGCCAGAGGGCATTAGTCATGTCTGAAACCTCCACTACGGACGATGCACACAGACTGACACAAAAACAAGAATACATGAATCAAGGCATGCAGCTCGCATGTAGACTCCAAAATAAATACCCCCAATGCTACCAGTCGCTTACATCTTGTCAATGAGAGTGGACGCACTCTGTAAATATTTTCACTGGCTTTCCATCCAGGCTTTTATGGACATTCAGTGCCATAGGGGTACAGGTGAAGAGGAGACCGTGGTGAAAAGCAGAAGCAGGAGATGAAGCCTGGTCGCCGGGTTACACAATGGTCAAAATGAGTGACCAAAGCAACCTGGACCGTGGTGTGACCGTTGGTGCCTGGCACACAGGTTCCAGTAAACAACTACCTTGCTGGTCTTTTCATCCAAGATAGAGTCTAGGGTTTACCGAGAACGATATGACAAACAAAAAGCATGGACAGAGATCGGAACGAGAATGTCAGGAATCGTGAAAGCTATTGAGTGTGCCAGGGTGCCTAATAAAACCCCAAAAAACAATGGCTGCCTGGTGTCATTGCTACATGCTGGTGGGGGTGGTGTAGCGGTGTGGAGGATGTTTTCGTGGCGTTCGGCACGGATGGACGTCCCTGCAGAATGTTTCCAACACCTTGGAGATTAAGGCAGGCTTTTTGGGAGGCCAAGGGTGATCAGAACTATATGGGCGTACCTAATAAACTAGACTCTGACAGGAGTAATATGTGACTGTGTTCTGTTCTGTCTCTGAATACAGAGTGGTGCAACTGGTCGTTTTTAGGGAGAGTTTCCAATTCTCTCCTGGCCATTTCCTGCCATGAGGAGATGAGACGATTCTCTGTCCAGCGATAAAGCTCTCATCTGGGGACGAAAGATTTCTCGGAATCCCCTCTACCCTTCACCTCTCTGTACCGGGTACATTAAACAAGGATTAACACCCCTGTCCTGGCCTCCAAATGAGCACGGCGACCTTGGTCTCCTCTCTGCTGCCTGATTTATTGTCTAGTCTACCCGATGACAACTGTTTCTCCCGCTCGACTCCGTGTCTTCCATGGATACAGGGTGAGAAGTGAAATCCACTCCCCGTCATCTGGTAATTTCTCAGCCATGCTTTGACACAACTGGAATGCTGAAAGAACGTTAAGGGACAGACAGCAGAATATCTCACTCAAAGATCAAGGAGGGACTCATCCAGGATTTATCAGAGTGGTGCTTTGATGACGTGAAACACCAAAGAAAAGAGGAGAGAAGATAGCCCCGGAGCAGATTGACTGACTGGGTTTCTAGAGCACAGCTGGGAAGGAGGACAGAGAGAAAAAACACACAAGCTTTTTGGGTTTAGCTTTGTGTGTGTGTGTGTGTGACTGTGTATCTATGTGAATCTGTGTGTGTGTGTGTGTGTGTGTACATGCTTTAAAAGCCGCACCTGATACATAAGCAGCCTTGAGATCAATATAGATGTCCAAATGTCCTGCTGTGTGACACCACTCAGCAACAGTGTCATCCCATGTTTTGCACTTTCACAAAGACATTGCCATATCAACTGCAAACAAGATGACTTCACTCAATAGGAGGCTCATCAATTCTCAACACTTGTAGACATGAAACACGAATAGGTCATAATTAAGGTGGCGTTTTTCCTAGAAAGTGTAGAACCATATAAGTGAGTCCCTCACGTGGGTGTGTACAGTACACCCCGACTGCAACACTGCTGGCCTGTCTGTCTGCCTGTCGGTCTGTTCCTCCCACCTTCTACCTGCCTGTCTGTCTGTCTGTCTGCCTGTCGGTCTGTTCCTCCCACCTTCTACCTGCCTGTCTGTCTGCCTGTCGGTCTGTTCCTCCCACTACCTACCTGCCTGCCTGTCTGCCTCCCCAGTAGCTGGGTCACATGGCACTTGCCGTCCCATAAGTATCCATTACCCAGCAGCTGTTATCTGATACTGAACCCCTGAGCATTCGCTGGCCCCACCGTGCCGGGTAGAGGTCTAGTCGAAGGGCACCACTGCCCCCGTCAATGAGATAGTGGTCAGGAGACTGACAGAAAGAGGAAGCAAGAGAAGACATTTATAATTATCCCTCCTCCGTAGATTTTATTTTTAGCAAGTCCACAATTCCGCTCATGTCTTCTGTGACAGTTGAGTGTCTGTGAGGACCAAGGTGGCAGGGTCACTGGACTGAGGAAGTGAGAAAAGAAGGAAAAGAAAGGACAGGGCTGGTGATGTGCCGTCTTCTGGAACTGTCCATTTGTTTCCTGAATGATGCTTGCGTGGACAACGCAAGAGTTTGAGTAGATTTACACAACAATGGTAAACATACAATATCTATTGCACGTCCTAATGAAATATATTCCAACTCATGAGAAACAACTGTGGAGTGAGCGCAAAAAAGACTAAATAACACAGCATAGGTAATGCTAATAATGAATTTGATCTAGTGAAAAATACATCCGCTTTCATTGGAAATGTGTCTCTATGTGCCTCTGCACCCCTTTCTTTTTAACGGTCGCCAATTTAAATATCTTTAATTCTTACACAACACTGTTTGACCTAACAACAGCATGGAAACTTTGTAGCCTTTTCTATAGTACAGCACACCCTACCATAGGAAACATCTTAAAGATGTCCAAAAAAAAATCACTGTCCCTTGCTGAACTGTGGCTGTTTTACAGAGGCTGAATCATCTACTACGTCATCAGCAGCTGTGGTTTATGTGTCTGAAAAAAAAAAGTCTACACCACCATCTCACCCAAAGCCTTTGAGGTATTGGGTTCTCTGCTGCTCTAACGAGTCATCTCAGATCAGCTGATGTTTTAAATAGAAAGAAGTGAGAGTGTTGACGGGATGTAGATATATATAAAGAATCTTGTGATTGATGAGCTTAAGGTTAAGTCTACTCATAGGATAACTCATAAGATAACGTTAGAAAGTATGTGTGAAACGGAGTTTGATAGTTTCCATATAAATAGTAACTGGCAAGCATGAAATGAATGTGGCAAAAATGGTAGGCTTGTATTTATATTTTTTTAAAGCAGTGGCTCCCAACCTTTTTCAGTTACCGTACCCCCAAAAACAATTTGCACTGCTTGGAGTACCCCTGAAGTACCCCCTCATGTTCATTTCACTAGTAAGTCTATGGTGTCATGAGTGTTTTCAAGTACCCCCTGTGGAGAGGCCAAGTACCCCCAGGGGTCCTAGTACCCCTGGTTGGGAAGCACCGGTTTAAAGTACACTTAGTTCCTCCAATATGAAATGTTTAACCATCCTCAACAGGTAATCTTGGAGCAGCGTTCTCATCTCTCCAAATCTTCCCTCAGAGCTTCCCCCATATGTCTAGATTTGCATTAATGTTAACTCATCTAACAGAGCTCAGAGGGACCTACAGTAGTGAGCGCATACATTTTCTTCCCCCTCTGGCCCCCCATGGGAATCAAACCCATGACCGTGGCGTTACAAGCAACATGGTCTACCAACTGTGCTACACAGGACTCAACCCCCCCCCCCCCCCCATTTACTCCCACTGATACACACACATACCATGCACATACACACCAGTATTTCTACATGACAGATGTGCTAAACAGATGTTTTGCAATGAAGACCAAAAAACAACTGCAGATTGCATCGGCGTGTGTTTTCCCAGTCCTTGGATGTGAGCGCATGGTAAATACAAACAGCTCATTTTAGCAGGCCAACACGGTTTCCACAGAGCACATACAGCTGTGGTACAGGCACTGAGACAACAGTCCCAAAAACATGGTTCTGTTCTGTAGCTACAGTTCATGACAAACATGTCCATCTAATTGACAGACGTTGCAATGCTCAACCAAGCATGTATGCCCCGTAAAGAGAGACTGTCCTGTTATAACATGTGAAAACCCTTTAAACCCATGTTCAAGACTGAGAGACACAGATTTGGTCCTGAAGGCAGTCAAAACCACGGTTTACTATGAATTACATAAGACATGAGGATGTTTTATTCAATAGCATTGTCCTGTTTGCATTGTTCCTTTTTTGTTCAGCATGTGAAGACAACACCTAAAGCCCTAATTTCCCAGGGTTCCTGGAACAGGAGAATGACAGGCGGCCTGTTCTATCTGCTGTGCTCTCCGCTCCATTAAACTCTCCCAACCACCCCCAACTTCTCCCAACCACCCCCAACACCCCCGAGATCCTGCAGTCCAAATGGTACCCTAATCCCACAGTAGTTCACAACGCTTGACCACAACCCTCTGGACCCCCGGATAAAAACACGTGCACTGTATAGGGAACGCTCCACCGCCCATAGCCTGGCACGGCGTGGATCGTAGCCTTGGCAACCATTTTTACTTTAATGGCGGTCCAATTCCATCAACGCACATGACTTGAAGGGAGAAGATTTATACTTGATCAAAATCAATATTGCATTGCTGAGAGTTAAACTTAAATGTATGGGCCAAGACAAAAGAATGAAATCTATTTTGCACTATAAGGTAGGGGAGACAATCCCAACTGTTTGTCTAGGAATGAAGAATGAAAGAAGTTGTGCCCGCACACAAAAAAAGCTATTTATTACAGATGGATTCCATATCGACCAACGGTAACAGTTGAATAAGGGAGTGTGTGAAGAAGAGAAAAGGAGAGAGGGAGGGGGAGATTGAAAGGTAGAGAGGAAAGGAAAGTGTGGGAGTTAGAGACAACGCAGGAGAGAGGCAGGGAGAGAGAGACCGAGTTGGAGGGAGCTGTGAAGAGAAAGGGAAAAGGGTTAGATAGAGAGGAGAGACAGGGAGAAATTGTGGGTGTGGGATCAATTAACTAATCAGTCTATCAGCCCTCCATGAAAAAAAAAAAAAATGGCCTTACTTATACAGCAACTGAAATCTCACTACACACCTGAATGGTTATATCGCAATCTTACTTGCAGCCCCTACATACATTTTAAATTTTCTATGGCAGAAAAGGATTAAGAAGAACCACATTTGCATATACATATTTAATAATAAGCTGTTGATTCATGTATGGAATATTCTGGGGATTTGTATCTTGTAGGTGTGTGAAGTACGGAAGACTATGTCTTTGTGACTGGCAGCAGTCCAATTGTGTTTTATTTATAAATTACTTAACTCAACCACACAATCATAGCCCCAGAAGTAATCATTGAAACACTTTAACAACCATCACAACAGACCTTGTCACATCCTGAATTGAACATCCAAAACCATGTGGATTCTGACCAATTTTAGGATTTGTTTTCTAATCCTATTTTGCAAATAACCTGCAGCAAAGCTGTTTTATAATGGTTATGTAATTAAAAAAGATTCTAAGAGGTTGGGAGATGTTGGGAGAGGTTGTGATAGGTTGGGGTTGATTGGGAGAGGTTGTGATAGGTTGGGGGTGGTTGTAAGAGGTTGTGATATGTTGGCGGGGGTTGGGAGAGGTTGTGATAGGTTGGGGTCGGTTGTGAGAGGTTGTGATAGGTTGGGGGCGGTTGTGAGAATTCGGGGGTGGTTGGGAGAAGTTGGGGGTGGTTGGGAGAGGTTGTGGGGCCGGGTGGCATATGAGGTTAAAGGTTAGTAGAGTCACTTCGTCTGAACCATCTGTAGCAAAGGGACCCTATTTATCATAGAGGCATTGCATGCTGTGCTGCCTGGAGCCTGACAGATGTTGAGTCATGTCTGTCGGTCTGTCTGTCTGTCTGGTAAACTCTGTTGCTCTAAGTATCTCTGTATAACTCTCTCTCTTACACATACAGTAAACACACACATAAAAAACGTGCCGATATGTCACACATCATATCCTTATCAAGGAAGCACACGCCACACATCCTGTAAGTCTTTCTGTCCGCTTCGGCACCGAAGACACCAGACCACATCTCAAAGCCTCCTTCCCAACTCTTTCATTAAAGCACGCCTATTAACACAGCTACTCACACCTCACAATAATGAACCTAGGTCGCTCAGCCCATGACAACAGAACTGAAGGGTTATCTATTTAATGACTGGAAAGCTGAGTTTAGTTCGGTGTCACTAAATATAGAGAAGATGTGTCCACATAGAAAGAGCAGCCAACTGCTGAATGTCAATACTGTGCTCTTTAAGTAATCCACTGTGACATGTATTGTCTTGTACAGTCAATGATGGTTTATATAAAACAGGAACTACAGTACATTTTAATCTCCAAACATAATCATTTGCAGTGTGCACATGTCTTCTCTAGGTGTTTCCAAGCAGTGAACAGCTAGCAATAACATTATTATTTCTTCTTGAGAGACTGAATATCCAAAACAAAACATATAGGAACCTAGATGGTATTCACAAAGGAAGGAACAGTGAATGTACCCCATTGCTTACCTTTCCAAAGTCCCGCACATCAAACAAGTCGAAGGCCTCAAACAGTTCACTCTTCTTCATGCCAAACGTGTCACCGCACACCGAGAGAAATGTCCGGATGTTCTTCAAGCACAGGAACTGGAGAACAGGGGACAGTGTTATTGTTAGATTATAACAGATTATTACTGACCATTCTGTCTCTACACAATGACAGTATAGTCACACAAAGTAAAATAAGTCCATTTATTCTGATAACAGACTAGCTTCACTGCATACTGTAGCATGTACTCATATTAAATGTGGATTTGCTGAAGTTGAGAAATGTAAGCAGATTTGCAAAATAACTGAATGAATCTCCTTTGGTGAAATACTGATACTTTGGGTATTTTTGTGCATATTTTCTAAGAAATAATTTGGTTAATCAATTAAATGAACCAAGAAGACAATCTCACTTTCCCAAACCTGGTTTGGTCCCATGTGCAACAAGCTGTCTAGAAGGCCTAAACTTGAACAATGTTGAACTACATTCAGAGAAATTCACGTCTGGTTCACACTTCAACTTGGCTGCCCCAGAAAACATTCCCAGTCACTCTGGCTGAAACAATAGACATACTGCCATTGTTGTATATTTCAAAATGACTAAGTTACATATAAACAGTCCAGAGACCTTTTTTTGGTTTTGTAAATGGATGGGGCAATTGTCTACTCAAAACCCCAGCCGGACATCCTGACAGAAAAACAAGTAAACACTCCGTCCATTATTATTGCTGAAATTATTTTTTTTGTGACTTGCCACACATTTCTGCCTAGTGTGCATCCCACCTTGGAGGTAATAAACCCAATGAAGATCAATATGCAGACAAGGCCTGTTCTAAGCCTCTTTGATCATAAAGCATCACATTAAGACAGTGAGTAGAACTGAACCCTGCCACCGTGCCACGTAACCTTGGCTGAATAAAACAAGATTTAATTAAGCTCAAACACTGACACGACTGATGAGAAGAGGCGTATCCACCACACTCAGAATTAACCAGAACTAGCTCCAATGTTCCGTAACAATGCATTTTGTACAAGCTGTTTTCTTAAGAAGGAAGACTGCCACATTATTTCTCCACATGGGTTAGGGAAATGGCAGGATAACCGACCTTATTTTAAATGAATGCAATACTGTATGTCAACTACATTGTCAAATAATGGACTCAAGTCACTCAGCACAGATTATCCTTAACATCCGATCAGCACAGTAGATCATTCAGCTACAGCACTAACTAGGCTATGATCCTAATGAAATTGAGTCCTCTTATGGTTTATGCTGATGGAGACATTACAATAGAATACTTTATCACAACAGGCTGTTAAAATGACAGCAAACCTTCCAAACCCTCTGCGTTCAGCAGATCCTGTACCAGGCAGTAACCCAGCAGCAGTTCAGAAACAGATTTTGATGTCGCTAGTTATGGTGTCAGTTCACGTTTTGTCTTGACTGACAAACAGGCATTCACAGGAAGTGGTGTTTGTCAGTCATTCTCCTTTTAAAACATCACAGTCATTTCTGTGTGATGCTGTAGCTCTGCTGTCAACAACAGTAGATGGAGTCAATGTTGAGCAAACCTCACAATGTTGTACTGGCTCTGTTAGTGGAACAGTGTTACAGTACTAGTAAACAATGCATTGTTAGAAACGGCATGAAAGTCAAACCACTCAGAGAGGCACGGACGCGTAACATCTCATCCGGTGTTTAGCTATCCTTTTGAACTGCGTCATGAGCTCAGAGCTGTCTGTGAAGATGGCGACTGACGTAAACGTTGAAATATTCAATTCTGCTGCACTCAAATCACACCAGGCATTACAGACAAGTTCACAAGAAAGGCCTTGGGATTGAAAACACACAGATAAGACAAGCAGAGCGAGGAGCACACAGGCAGCCAGTAAATAACACTGAATGTTTACACTTGTAAGCGTGGCGTTTCATCTGACGAGTACATCTTGGAGACGGCCGCCCAGACTCCGGTGAGCATCCCTGAGGAGCTTCGGCATCCGCAGTGGGCTGAATCATCCTCTGTAGCGCTGGGGTGAAGCAGGCTGGCGCGAGTTAGTGAAGGGTGTTTATAAGAGCAAGTGGCAAATCTATGGTAAGTAGTACCAGAGAGGCTCCAGATCAGTGCAAACCACGAGCTGTTTCCTGCCTTGGAAACTCATCCATATGAGTCACCTGCTGTATAGAGAGCCCCACTTCAAACTATGGTTTAAACTAAGGCCCATATCATGCCACTGTCATCAAATGTTATAAGCTAAGCCGTAGGAATCCGCGAAGGATCGTTTTCCTTGGCATTATTACAATGTTCCTTTCGAATGCCAAAAGAATGTGAGCAGTACAATTGTAATTTGCCAGGCCATATCTATAGGCCTTTTGTAATTTGACCTAAAGAAGTGCTCCATGGGTAGAGCTGTAGCATTTTTAACATTTGAACAGACTGGACCAGACAGCCCTGTTTGATGTACATGCCTAGACATTTGTGTGCTAGTCTCTCTAGTCATGACAAACAAATGAGCCTTAAGAACATAAAGTGTGGCAAGATAGATTTTGCAGCGTTTAGTTTAGAGTTTTGGGAAAAAGCTTAAAAAATGAATTCCTCGTAAACCGTAGGTTTGCCACATAGATTGACTAAAGATGTTTAATGTGCGTCTTACCTCTATTTATAGTTTCATCAATCTTATGCAATGAGTGACTACATCAAATATTAGTCTTCACTTTCCCAATACTTGGTGGCCACTGTATCTGAGATTTTAACAACTTGCATCAACTGACAGGTAAAAAGGTTTTGGCTTGGCAAGTGACTTTATGTTGTTCTTTGCGAAAAAAGCTTCTGTTTCATTAGGCCGCCAGTTCATGGTCTTCTGAGACCCTTGAAGAGTTGAGTGCTAAGACATGTATTGAAACTTGGCTACTTTGAACGTTCAGTTGAAAGTTGCTAAGTTGGTGTCAAAAGAAGGGCTCAGGAGAATTACAGCAGCTTTAACATCAGTTTCCCAAACTTGCTGTCTAGAATATTCCATCTTCATCATCTGCCATCTTTTGACCTCTCTCCCCTCAAGCATTATCTGGCCCACTTTATTTTGGGAGGATTCAGAGATGCTAAGTCAATTGGCTGGCCAGTCATTATAATCTGAATCTGGCAGATCAGTTGAGGGACAAGCGCCACAGACGAGTGAGGCCCTCTGACCTAGACCAATGCTGTAACATTATAACAGAATTGGATGTCTTTGTCTCTGACACATGCATGTCTAGGCCACGAAATGGGTTATTTTGAAAGAACTGTTTCTGCTAGTGCCTTCAATGTTGGTTACATTACAGGGTACATCACCACTTCTCAGAGAACTGGGCCAGTGTATTTACCAGGTTAATGTACTAGCGTTTCCTGTGTGCGTGTGAGTGTACTGTATGTGGTTGGTTGGAGAGCATTCAGCACAACAATTTAGAACGGAGGTGTACTGTTTTATATGTGAAGCACCGTGCGGAAACGATGAGAAAGTGAAATGCTCTCAGCCGCTGTCCCCGATTGTGCTTTTTCAAGTCATGTGTTATTGCTCTGTTGAATGAGTTGAGTTGAAGTGTGCTTCAGCTACACAACGCGGATCCTATTTCTTCCTGCTTATGTATTCCTTTCAATACACCACGAAGCTCCATGGCAACCACAGCACAGTACCTGTCTGAAGGGCCTTGTAAAACCCCAGCGTGTGTTGTGTTGCAGCGTGGCATATCGGCTACTGCCTAATCAAATCCCACTCAATCTTCTCATAGATCTCCCACATTAAAAGCCACACTGAGTTAGGCTCACATGATCTCTGATTGGTTAATGAATGTCAATTAACAGTGATTAAATGGCCTACTGGAACAGAGGATGTGGAGGTCTTACGGGGAATGCGATTAGAGTCCGGTGAGAGCGCGTTCTGTCTGCCCATCCGGTCATTCTGACACGCATCTAAACAAGCCAACCCAGCTTATTAGAGAAAGAGTCAGTGCAAGTCACTGTGATATTCTAGCCTGGAATCATAATGAATACGCCATATTGGAGTGTTGGATCCTGGTGTGTTTGGATGTGAAACCTCAATACACAGGCAGACAGAACAACGACAGCGGTAAGGCCTACCACCATATCATTCAACAGGTTTTTGAATCGGAATCACATAATGCCTGCGTCTAGCACACACGCACTGTGTTATGAGTCTCTCTTAAGATGTTTGGGTCAAGACATGACATAGGGACCAATATATGTGGATAGCAGAGGTTCAGGGTTGGTACATGGTCATGTAAATCCTAATTCGGGGCAGTCCTGTGTAGATTCTTCACCCGAGATTTCATCCATCTAATACAGGTGTGCTGAATTAGGACTGGCCAGATAACCTAAAGGACGGTAACACCCAGGGAACATGGTTGGGCTGCTCAGGCATAATGTAGGAGCATATTAGAGTTATATACCGCATGTCACCAAGGTTACGTCCGCAATGACACCCTTTCAACCCCATTCGTAGGGCACTACTGTGGACCAGATCTCCAAAGGCCTCACGGGCTGTGTTACAGTGGGACCCAGGCCTGGGCGGCTCTACATACACTGGAAGTGTCATTGGGACTTGTCCTCAGCTGTGTGATCAGGAAACCTGAGCTGAAGTGTAGGCGAATGAATATGTGCTGACAGCAGAGAAACAGCTGTCCACATTTTACAGCCTTGTCCAGCTTAGGGTCAAAAACAGCCAGAAGACCGAGAGCGAAAACAGCAGGATCCACAATCCAGAGATACACCCCCTCAGCTGGTGTTCTGTCCATAAACACTCCTAGGCCATGGCTTGTAATCTACTCCACTGTGACTGACTGGAAATTAACAAAGACCTTGACTGTGTACAGACTCTGTGCGTGTGGCTACAGAGCGAGAGGCAGACCTGACACTCAAGAGAAGACATTCTGTGTGCAGACTGCCCACAAAACAAGATGGAAATGAACTTGCTGCAAAACATATGCCCACATTAGAAACCTATATTTCATACAGACCCACAGAGATCCAATAGAACATTGATAATACCATGTCAGGTGAAATACTGCAATCACAGAAGCAAGACGTGCGAGCCAGCGCCATTATTAAAGGACAACCACTGGAGCACAAACAGCATTGTAGATCTCTTCGTTTATTTCCCCAAGTTATTCATACATTCATTATTACCACACTGTACATTATAGGATATGAATCATCGTTATTCTCTTGAAAATGTAATGTTGATTTACAATATTGCATTTTTATTCATGTTAATCTTGTTTTTTTTTCTGTTACTTATTATATCTGTCTCATGCCTAGTTGCTTTAGCAATGTAAAGGCATTTCTAATGCCAATAAAACAGCTGAATTTAAATGAGATGGAGAGAGACAGAAAGAGAGAGAGAGAGAGAGAGGAGGGAGGGAGACCTTGGAAAGGACAGGGGGTCGAGGGAGATCATCACTTTCGCCCTGAGTTGTTTATTTAACCGTACAGGCTTCTTTAATACAGCACCACAGGGCACGTCTCTTCCTGCCATGTTTTGATACATTATTAATGAGAGATAAGTGTTAAGCCTCCGTCAGCTGATCTGAGGCCAGGTACATCAACTGTGTCCCAAAATGGGTCCTATTCTGCGTAAATGTCAACTAGCTTTGACATTAGCGGTGTTCTATATAGGGACTGTGCTTCTCCAGCGCCTCTTTTGTGCTTGTCGTTTATAGCCTAAAGTACTTTAGAAGAGTAAAGACGGAGAGGTCCCAAGCAGGGGTGCTGTGGGTGCTGAAGGCAGCCCCACGTCGTAGCATCAGCAACCCCTGACCAGATTCTGAATGACACTTTCTTTCCCCCCTTTGCGGGTCACACTGCCAGAAGAGGTCCGATGCGTTCCTAACCTATGCGGCGTACATGGTCTTTTGAATTAAATTGTAAATGAGTGACGGTCCTTCATGGAGAACTGTACAGGACGGTAGATCATTGGCCAGGCCAGGGTATGTAGCCATTCACACTGTGCTGTTCAGTTCTACATGAAGGGACCTGTACTACATATGCAATATCTGCAATCTGTAATCCCTCTGCGCTCTAATAAAGGGGAGAAGTACGACCAGAATATTCTCACACATGTATAAACACATGCAGTAAACTCCCCATCCTCCATCCTCATCCAACTCCTCCCCATCCTCCATCCTCATCCAACTCCTCCCCATCCTCCATCCTCATCCAACTCCTCCCCATCCTCCATCCTCATCCAACTCCTCCCCATCTCCCGTCTCCATCAAACTCCTCCCCATCTCCCGTCTCCATCCAACTCCTCCCCATCTCCCGTCTCCATCCAACTCCTCCCCATCTCCCGTCTCCATCAAACTCCTCCCCATCTCCCGTCTCCATCAAACTCCTCCCCATCTCCCGTCTCCATCCTACTCCTCCCCATCCTCCATCCTCATCCAACTCCTCCCCTTCTACCGTCTCCATTCTATTCCTCTCAACGTAATAAAATGTTATAAATTGTGTTGCCAGCTGCGGAGTGTGTGAGAGACAGACAGGTCAACTGGTGTCTGACCCCGTGTTCTTGCATTTGTGTCTGTGTTTCTGTGTCATGTCCTGTGTACGTGTATATGTGTGTGTGTGTGTGTGTGTGTGTGTCTGTGTGTCTATGTGTGTTTCTGTGTGTTGTGTGTGTAAGTAGTTATTACCACTCCTACGTGTCCCTCTATATATTTAGCTGTCCTTTTGTAGTGCAACCAGAGAAACAGAAAAGCTATTTAAATAGAGCATGTTTGTACCGCAGACATGTCCAAATGTAAATCACCTCCATTATGAGTGGAACCTCCTCATTCACAATTAGTGGAGAAACACGATATGAAAGCGTGTTAGCGCACATCTTGAAACACCAGGCACACACTGCAAGGCAGAGGCTTCTCTAAAGTGCACTTCGCTTTAAACATTACCATCACTGACTGCTCAGATTACTTTCACATCTATTTTTAGCTGGATAGAAAATGATGCCCATTTAATTTGGCTCAAGTTTTTCAGGATCCAGTGGAGAAAAGGTTGCAGTGGCGCTGCAGGCTTTTGCCCCATCTCTCCCTGTCAAGTATAATCTGGACATCTCAGACAAAATACTGATCTGAGATCTGTTTGGAATACTAACTATTGGTAGAATTGTATATTATTTGGTTTGCGATAACGTAAGAAAAGTAACTTTAATCTGTTCTAGGTCATCATGCACTGCTTTCTATACTTTCTGCAACAATTCAGTTTAGTAGAAAAAAAACACTGCTGGTAAATTTGTAAATATTATTTTTGGTGATTCTTATAAAACCCTCAAAAATCTGGTGTCAAAGGGTTATATACGACATAACACGTTGGTGGCAGAACATGGGGAGTTCACACAGAACACCCGCAAAAAAAGCCTCCACTTTCATTTTATTATGCAAAGATGACAACCAAACACAGCCTTAGAGACGGCTGTTATAGCAATAATCTAAACCAGTGGCTCCCAACCTTTTTCAGTTACCATACCCCCAAAAAGAATTTGCACTGCTTGGAGTACCCCTGAAGTACCCCCTCATGTTCATTTCACTAGTAAGTCTATGGTGTCATGAGTGTTTCCAAGTACCCCCTGTGGAAAGGCCAAGTACCCCCAGGGGTCCTAGTACCCCTGGTTGGGAACCACTGATCTAAACAATACTTTTTGTTTATTTCGCAATAATAATTGGATAAATGTTAAATTAGGGAAGAGCGGGTGGCCATTCTTTCAGCCAACACAGTGCGTGAGCTTCCATGTCTGAAGTCAATGGACTGAAAAAACATCTACTGACAGTCATGTATTTCATTCAGTGTTTTCCCATCAGATTGGGAACAGACACGGACGTGCATAGAGTTAACTGTTATTATCAATATCCATTGTTCCAATGTAACCATGTCAGTATTGACATAAAGCTTTCACAAAGCACTCAGTACATTACTGATTAAATGAACCAGTCTGGTAGGCTTTAAAAACCCAATAAACATTGACTGGAGACAAATCAAGCCCTCTGCCTTTTTGATAATTATGTAATTGAATAACAGTACATAATTCCTCATATTGCATAGCAATTTATTTAACTGGCTTGCTACAGGCATACATACTGCATATTATATATTGAATGGCATAGGATTATCAGATGACAGTAAAATGATGGCAACTTTTGGTAAGAGATTAATACCAAATTAAATCCGGTGAAGGATGACTGCCCATTTTTGGAAGCAGTAATATGACTTTAAGGTCAATGGAGGTTGGTGAGTGCAATGGTTAAAGTTTGTCTGCATGATTTGTATTCCATCTATACAATTGAGAGAACCTGTTACCTTGGTGTCAGATGGAAAGAGGCCAGTATGTGTGAGAGAGGGAGAGAAAGAGAGAAAGAGACAGAGAGAAATAGAGAGTGATCCTGGTTTTATTCTACATGTGGGCATCAGAGGTCCCCAAAAAGATAGTAAAATCTTGCAATTTGTTCCCACACTGTTTTCAAGGGGACCCCACAACGAAGTAGTCAATCCAGTGAAATATACAAATAGGATTAGTTTTATGTTTAGGCATGTTGTGCTGTTTCATTTGCTTGTTTCTGTGATTTAAATGGAAAGGCGACATCTCAGGACTACCAGGTCTGAAGGACATGTAGCTGTCCCCTGTCCAATACCTGACAATTCTGTCTGCTACTCCGCTGACCCCCCACCACCATCCTGAAGAGGACTGGCCACCCCTGAGAGCCTGGTTCCTCTCTACATTTCTTCCTAAGCTCCTTTTATGGAGTTTTTCCTAGTCACTGGGCACCAACCCTGTTGTTTCTTGCATTTTGGGGTTTCAGGCTGGGTGTTTATAAATGCACTTTGTTGGGGTAAAATGCATTTTATTAATTGATTGATTTCCAGATGAGTCGTGAATTACAGAAATGCAACATTATATCATAATGACATTGCAAAATAAACTGGCATTAGTAAATTAAACAACATAATTTCAAATGAAAGGCTTCTCGGGGTGTTTTTAAAATGAAAAGTGCAAAAACTTTCAGTAACGGAAAAACATATGAATCTGGAATTTGTCACTTTAGGAGAATTCTACGTTTATCAGAAACAGCCTGTAATGACATCATCTCTTCCTCTATATCTTTACTTCTCTCTCTTTAATCTTCAACCTATTGCTCTTTCTCTATACATCCTGAAGGGATAAGTTATGTTCAAATGGCAACTCCGAAGCTGGGTCGTCTTACAAAATAATGTTTTTGGTGTGGTAATCGGAGTGGGAGGGGCCTAGCTAGGGCCAATGTTTCACTTCCTTCCTCTATTCTAGTCTCCTCACTTCCTCAGCGGGTCAAAGCTTAGGGACAGTCTGTTGTCTCTGAAAAAGAGAGGTCTATTCTGTATGTTCTCGAATGTGTGATTGTGTATGTGTGTGTGTGTGTGTGTGTGTGTGTGTGTGCAGGCGCACATGCGTGTGTGTTTGTACTGCTCATGCTGAAACCAAACCACAGCTTACAAAATGTAAAAGTCATAGTCAGAAGACATTGGCCCATCTACACTTCCTCTAAGTAGACACAGTTTGACACAGCCTTGTTTTAATTTTCACACACATATAGAGGAACACTCACATAAACACACATTTTGACACAGGACACTTTTGACTCACTTCTCCTGCACCTGTTACTGATGACTCCTTTCCTCTCACACCCAGACACATTCCCATGAGAAAACAAAATCTACGACCACTTCTATGTTCTTTCAGTTATTCTGTGGACGTCAGATTTACTTCTGCTTTTCTTAGAACGGCAATGTCAATAAGTCTCATATCTATTTAGTCAAGCTCTCTGTTTCCATTTCCTGCTTTCAGGACAAGCCATATGTTTCCAGGTTAAGGCAAAATCCAGTCAAAATACACGTTTCTAAATCTGTAATACTGCATAACTCTATCCCAGATCTCATAATTTGCCGTAACTCTCTAGGGGCTTTAATACATTTTGCTTTAATTATGTGTCTAGTATAGCCACAGGCCTGCTGTTTTCAGAGCCTCTGTGTCCTCAGAGAAGGGGGCTCTGGTGTGGCGATGCACTAGACAGGTTCTTTGTGCTCTGGGCCCTACAAGGCCTTTGTCTTGGTGTCTCCCCGGTCCCCAGGGTCCCACTGGGTGAGGGGAGGCCTAGTGTCCCATGTGGGGTTAATCGACCAATGATAAAATAGCTACTGCCACTGTGAATTCATTAATTATTCACTATGGGCTTCACGCATCTCAACCAACCCTCCGTTATGTAAATTTCACCTGTGAGAAGGGAGCATTCAGGGCTGGGGCAGAAAGTTGTGTTTTCTCCTTCAAAGAAAATTTTTAAAAATTCTGTTGTTGAACAGACTTGTCCAACTAAAGGGGATTGGTCCCCTGAGTGTGATGTGTAAAAGGACGTACACTAGTATGTGTGTAGCCTTGGAGAGGGAAATATTAACAACTCTCGATTTGCAATAAACAGAAAGTAGTCTGAGATTAATTGTGAACATGCATAATCCTTGTTGAATCATTATCATTCCTTCTGAATCAGAAATGCAAGCTGGCCTAAATCTATCAAGACACACATCTAAAAATGTTGCAGGGTAAACTTAAGAGACAACCCATTTGCCTGTTAAACTGTGTCATTATGTTATGACAATGCAGAAGCTAGAAAATAAAGATGTTGGTTTTGTCCAACACTGACTGTAATACACAGCTCAACTTCCCTCAATCTAGATCAATAAAAATTTGATAAAAAGCTATAAAAATTCCAGTAACAATTCCAGCCCTATTGCAACATTGTAATGGTCTAAAATGTTGGTCAACGCTGACCATTTCAAAAACAGGCTCGATTATGAAACTGTTGCAGAAGCATATCATATTGATCAGAATTGTTGAATGGATTCTGTCAGCTACACTGTCTGTCATTTACCTATACACGCATTGAGTTGGTGTGGAAAGCGGTTCATTCATTGAATGCTCTTATGGATGTTTGGTCTAGTCACTCATCACAGTCCATAGAGAGTTTGTACGTCTTTGTTTGTCTTTTTGTGTATGTGCATGCAAGCCAGCGTGTGTGATGTTTGTTTCGTTGTGTGTGTGGCCGTCAGGTGCACTAAAGGTTTATCCAGACCAGTCACATAGAGTGACTGGTCTCTCTTACCCCTGAGAGTTGTCTTTTAGCCAAATCACAGATTTAGCCATGATATAAAGGATTCTAATGAATCAGGCCAGAGCCAGACCTGGCTGTGACAGGCTTGGAGTGGGACAGGACTGGAGCAGATGGCCTTTGACAACCAAGAGAGGAAGTAAACACGTGGCAGTAGCCAGGAGCCTGTTTTTAATAACGCAACACACTGGGTAGCATCTATACCTGACAGTCAAACTGCCTGTCTGACTGACTGCCTGTCTGTCTGACTACCTGTCTGCCTGTCTGGCTACCTGTGTAGTCTGTATAGCAAGAACTGTAGATACTGTCATGTAGATACTGTCATGCTATACCATTACTGGTTCTTAATTTAATATGAAAGCATGAAAAAAATTTGGAACAACAAATGTGAAGATAAAAACAACGAAGACGAAATATGTTAGTCACTGTCAGAGAGAAAAAAGCTTTTACCTCCCTTTGCAAACCCATTCCTTGCACTATTAATGTATTCATCTAAATGACATATTAAAAAACTATGGGGTGGAGCATAAAAATGTATTTTAACTTATTTACACTACTTAACAAAAAAGTTTTGTTTGTGCGTGTATTGAAAGCATGCCTACTACTCGAGCTGAACGTGCAACTCCCATCACCCATAGAGGGCAGGCAGGGTCGGACTCGCAATTCATAACGGTACAGCTTTCCCTTGAGCCCCCAAATGATTACAACTTCCGATGTTGCCATATATAATACTGTCGCTGATATGACACAATTCGCAAAACACTGAAAACAAACTAAGTGAATTCAATTGATTTGATTCGAAGATCCAACATGTTATCCTTTTGTGCAAAACATGTTTAATGATCAGTAACCCTAAACATTTGGGCATTGTAGCGTAGCCCATTTACTTTTTCTCTGTTATTAACGTATGAACACGTTTCTATCTTACCTGAGACATCTGTGGTCTGAGGTTGATCTCTTTAAGGTTGATGGACTGGGGTCGGAGGTTGTTAAGAAGCTGACACAGAAGCACTCCATCTCGGAGGGTCTGAGCCAGGTCGAATACCTGAGCTGACTCCCATGTCACACGATGGTTGGGTGGAAGCACCTTGCAGTTGATCAGCCATAATGCACACTGCCTCCAATATTCCATCATTATGAGTCCAATAGGTTTCCGATCAAACAAATCTTATGAGAGGAATAGAAAACCAACTGGAGTCTAATCAATAGAGTGCGCTAAAACAACGTTGTCTCCATGTTCAATCTACCAAACGAACGATTAAAGCGAAACTATGCCGAATTTGATTCCGCTTCCCTCCGAGTCATAGCAGAAATAAAGATAAAAGGGAAGAGGTTAGGCTAGTGAATGCTATTGTCCATTGATGACTGTAGCCTACCATTCCATAGCGGACAGTAACGCAACACTGTCGGTGCTCTCTCTCTCTCTCTTCCTCTCTCTCTCTCGCTTGCTCCATAGGACTTCCACCCCGCCTCTCATCTTCCGCTTGCCACTCGTGTTCTGTAGTTTATAGACTTTTACTGTATACGGTAACAGTATTATCTCATTATAACACTCATGCATAAAGAAATTAGTGATTTGGAAAATGTACTTGTGACAATACAAATGTAGGCGCAACTCTTGGTTAGGCTTGAATTTTGTATTACTTGAATTCATTCTGACAAATATAATTTAATAAAATGTGTTTAATTATTACTACGGATGAGTTTTGTCTGTTAAATTGAACGCCAACAAAGACCTTGATTTTAGAGATATTTTGCTAAATATTCAAATTGATCAGCTGCAGCACTGGTGTCCGACATCAAGCTATAAATAATGGATGGCAATGGATGAATGTATTCTTATCAGTCAGCGGAATATCTTTGCTTGGACGAATAATCCAATAAGGCACAACCAGTGTATGTAGACCTAGAGACTCTATTTAATTTGATGATCTGTAAAATAAAAATATATTTTACTTAATTTGAATAATTTGCATGCTGCTTATAAATAAATATAAGTAGGTTTTGGCTCTCCGTACCCCATGACCCTGGCTGCGACCTGATTTTCTGAGGGCGTCTAAAGGGATATTGAGATGTGCAAACAGTTAAATGTGCAATAGGAGAAATATAAGCACACACAATTGTAGAATTATTATTTGTGCTATAGATTGCTGTTTCAGATGTCATCCCTTGTTACCTATTAACTAATGGCCTGGGAAATGATTTACATTAAATATACAAACCATGTTACAGTTTGTTGGTCAATATGAGGTATGGGGTGATTTGTTATACTCAGTGGGGGGGACGTCAAAGTCTGCATCATTAAAAGATGTTTATTAGTAGGCTAGGAGATCCTGTAAATGCCAATCTCTCGCATGTGGTTAAACACCTTTAATGTACAGGCTCCAGCCAAGATCCAAACTAAATGATTCTGTTTTACTTAAGAATTTTAGTTTACTCATCTCTTCTGTGTGGTGAATTAATGCTCCAATAGTAAATACTGTAGCACTGTATGTGTGATGCATTGAGAAGTATTGGAAAGTCTGTGTCATTCTTCAGATAAGACTGAAATTGCATAGGCTCAGAGGCACAATGTCATGGATATCCTGTTCCTGTCTGTGTTCCTGCTGTCACAGTTAACTCTGGGACGCATCTCTCTCACACACCTGCTCTCTCCCTTTTTTCCACTCTCTGTCTGTCTTGCTCTCACTCAGTCACTCTTGGCACCCCTTTCCCTTTCCTTTCTTCTTCCATTTTAGCTAAATCATTCACGAGACCTGCAATGCTACATATAATGGAGTGTGTACTGTTTTGACCTCAGCACTGTATAAAACCAAAAATGTTCTCCCAGGGCTGTAACATTTAAGCCTTGGAAAAATTTGAAGAAACTGGCACAAATTCATATTGAATGTTCAAATGACTTGTAAAGAAAGGTCCAAAATCCCCCAATAATTGCTATGTGTGAAATTCATTATATTAGGCTATTATTTACTGGGGGAATATATTTAGGTTGACATGGCTCTCAAATCTGCTAGGTAACAGTTTATTATGCAAACATTGTGTATGGGGATTGGTTAACCAAGAATTCAATATACATGGTTGCAACACTGTTAACAGTCGCAACATTGTTATCGATATTGTTCTACAGACAATGACTAAAAAGGAACCAATGGCTGTTCAGTCTAAATTAGAATATACAGGTAACCTGTCAAAAACGTTAATGTTTGCTATAACTCGTATTATGTGGACCCCCATACAGTGTTAGCTAGATAATAACCATTACTGCTTTTAAAATTAATCTGATGATACACAAATTATGATAAGGGGTTTAGCTACTTTTTTGCCGTCTACAGAGATCTTTAGAGATCTTTAGAGATCTTATTTTCAAGCCAAAGTTATGCAGTTTAGACAAAAATCTTTATCAGGAGTCATCAAAGATGTTTCTTGTAAAATGCTTCATTGATCACCAGCCCAAAAACGAATGTTCAAAACAATGTTGTGACAAAATGTGCAATCCTTGAATCTGCCTGTTGTAGGAAACCATATAGTTCCAAATTCTTTTCTCATTCCAACATGTAACGTTTAGGTATCTCACTGGTCAATGTGATTTTCAGTGAATAAATCGTTTTTTTTACAAAGATAACCAATGTATCTAGATGAGTGAATGTAATCATATGAACAATATTGCCTTTCTCTCCGCTGATCATTTGTGATGAAGATGTATATGATTGGGTGGGAAGTCATTTAACAGTAGACAGCTGGCATTACATGTCATAGAGTGGTATGAAGGACTCTGGATCCCTAGACTAGAGCAGCCAAGCAGGATGACTGGAGAGGTGATCCATATGCAGTCCCAAACGGCACCACAATCCCAACACTGTTGGGACAAAAATAGTGCACTATGTAGAGAATAACTGTGGGAGACGTGAACTAAGTGTTATTCACATAGTAATTAAACTACCTTTTGCAGTAGTTTGATAGTTGTGAACCTTTGTTAAAACTTACTGTAGATAGTGTTTTCAGTAATGGGTAACCTTTTTGCAATGTAGTGGTATAGTTAACCACTGGAACTATAAACTTCTCTTTTTTGGAAAATTGACAGTAATTGCCTACATTTATTGCCAGCAGACCTGCCTAATTCTCATTTGAAACAAATGGGGGTTTTTTTTGGGCTCAGTGGGGCTAATAAGGTCCAGTTCAGTCTTATGTTCACTCAAAAAACAACATTTCTCAGAAGGTGATTTGACAGTCTCACAAACAAATCATCAGTACAGCTCAAATCAAGGGGAATTTCATGTGTATGTAAAGTCCTTTTCACATCCCGGCATGGTAGACCTGCCGTACCAGTGAGGTCCAAAGTCCTCGCTCTTTCATTGGGAGCACAAACACCTGTTTGTTGTAACTGCCCTCAGCTTTGTTCCGCATCAATGTCCATGTTTGAGTTCCTTCTTCCCTAATGTATCCTGTTGGTCATAATTTGGTTACTGCACCAATGTAACATTTTTGTTTTCGTGTTGCAGGTTTTTTTTACTTCTAAGTTTACAGCCATCGCTTTGTCTTCTCAACAAATTATTAATTCGCAAGGTGGAAATATTTAGATGGATTACATGCATACATTTGTTTTCATTATTTGTGTTTGTCTTCCTTCTAGCAGTGCCTTTCTTTACTCATAGCTACTTCACTGAGGTTTACTTACTACCATTGGATTTTATGATTGTCCTACCTAGCTATATTATAAAGGATCCTCTTACTGTAAGATGTTCTGGACAAGAGTGTTTTTTGAACTGTAATGAAATGTAATGTCTACAGATTTTATTTATTTCAGCTCTGCAGCTGTGATATTTTTAGTTCAATCTCTGCAGTTTCTTGATACTTGATAACGTTAGCTACTGAGACATTTTCCACAGTACCGTGTTGACATCAAAATAAAATGTGATGGCTAAAATGAAAGTCCAGAGACATATCTAAGGTAAAAAATTATTTTCAAAACAATGGAGTAGTCTACAGGACTGCAAAAGGATAACAAAATATTCAGGTCCTAAACTGTGTAAAATAAACAAAGGAAATCAGAAAGAGGCAATCAAACTAAAACTGCTTTAACTACTCCTACACATGATCTTAATGGAATTGAGGAGGACTGATCTCGATTCAGAGGATCATTGACTGCTGCTTCTGTTGTTCTCCTCTCCTCGTGTCTCACGTCTGCTCTCCCCATATCAGTTCTCAAAGAGTAAGTTCCTACACTGTTGGATTCCTGACCTGAATGTGCTTAACTATGGCAGAGACAAGACAGCAGGTGAAATGAATTCTCTTTGCCCTACTCAGCCCTCACACCGGGTATTCCCTGGGTCCATGAGTCCATGGGATGACGTTCCCTCACTACGTCCAGGTTGTCTGTTATTGTTACACTTCTGCCTTAGCTACTCCAATGCAATTGTGTAGTCCGGTCTATCTAAAAGAAATTAACATTTATTGTACCAAAAGTATACAGACTCAAACTGTACAATGTGAGGTTCGGTTACATTATTGTTTCACTTGGGTTGATTAAGCTTGAAACCACTGCCTCTAGTTTAAATATCCACTGGGATAAGCAAAACTAAGTAAATAGGTACAGTCCCTGTGCCCAATAATGTAAAGACAACCCTTCATACATTAATCAAATAGGGCCGGTTTTTCAGACATAGATCTAGGACCAAAAAAACAAGCTCAATTGGCTCTGTGCACTAGTGTATGGACGAACTTCCGCTTTAGCCAGATGTCGGCATATCATTTTCCGGTTTACTTAAGGCGATCACACGCCTTAAGTAATCTGTTATCTGCACAACTACAAGGGTAAGTAGTTTACTGTGGTGTGCACGCCGGCTACTGGCTAAGCTAGTTAGCAACGTGTTCCTTTTTAGTGTAGTATTAGGCAGGACAATAGAATGCATACAAATTCACCCTAGCCTCAAAAACGGCAAAAGAACGCTGGCTTAGATGGAACGCTAGCGCGTCCCCATAGCAAGTGAATTGAAACTAACCTTCGTTCAGCCTCTTCTAACCTGAATGAAGCTTAAAATTCCATAGCCTCACAAAAGCACCAAAACAGGTCTCCTCTTTTATTTTACTACTGTAACCTCATTTCACAACGAAACTGAAAAATAACAACTGGCATAGGAAGTAAACATCTGGTCCTATATGGTATTAATTGCGCTTAAACCTGCGTTACTGTCAAGTATATAAAAAAAATCACCTTTTCTGACTATTTCTAGTCTAGCGTTTGAAGTCATTGAATGGCGCAAGCCATATTTTATTAAAGAGAGGACATTCTCCTGATTAAAATGATGCCCCACTTGTACCTTGAAACTTAAATGAGTCACGTACATTATTATTATTATTTTTTTCGTACAACAGCATCACTCATCTTGTTGTGAGTTTAGGTGTTCACTAATGCGGATGAGTATTAGTAAGTAAACCGGAAACTGCAATACCGACTTCTAGACAAAAGCGGAAGTTCCTCACTACGCTGATGCACAGAGCCTATGGAGTTTTCTATTTTTATTAGATTTTTTTGTCCTAGACTAGGCTTAATCCATGTCTGTGAAACTGACCTAATACTGACCTACCTTTTGCTAATTAATTCATTTTATTACCTTAAAACTTAGTTGTTTTAGCTTTTCCCACCTGTTAATAAAGCACGTGACAAATACAATTTGATTTGAGGCACACAGAGAGCCCATGAAGGACAGACTGAGAGGGAGAGAGGAGCACAACATGGTCCTACCAGGGTCAATGTGCAGTGATCTCTCCTTCTGCTGTCCCTCTTAGTCTTTGCCACTATGTCGGAGGCTTGGCACAGGATGGCATAGTGGCATACCCCTAGGCAGCCAAGATGATCAAAGCCCTAAAGCTCAGTCGTCCTGAGCCCCAGGGCCTTGTCACATTGCCCACATTCCCGCAATACCCATCTCTCCACCGAGCTGGGCATTGTGTCTGTAAGGAGACCATTACCTTGGCGCTTGCTGACACTGATACTTCATCTAGTGACAATGATGTCTTGATACCCGATACCGCACGGCTCTTTTTGTCTTTCACTCCTCAACCTGGAACGCGGGCACCAGACAGGTCGGCGGTTGGATGGTTTCATCGAAGCTACATCCAAAATCGAACATGTTGTGTGTATCTTCCATTATACCACATTTTTGGTATTGAAATAAAATATTTTATCTGTGGCTATTATAACGGTTCCCATTCTTTCTTAAAAACATGGTCGTACGGGGCAGATAATGTTTTAAATGGCTCTGCGAGCTTGCAGTGTTACACATGACGACGGAGGCCATTGGTTTCTCTCCTCTGTTTTCTCTCCTCATTGGTCATGTGCTGATGTATCCTTAACGCTCTCAGCATGCGGCTGGTCCATAGGAGCCCGTATAACCAGTGGGTTGGGAGACATAGGAGGGGTTCAGGAAGAGGGATACAGGGTCTCCTAACTACGTGGCCTGAGGGGATCAGCTGTGTACTACTGAGGTGGGGAGCAGCGGGGTGGAAAGCACACTAACACTGAAATGGAGTGAGGGAGGGAGAAAAGGAGAGGGAGGGTTCTGCACAGGGCTGTTTGGTCATCATTTCAACTGGCTGAATCTCAGTCCTTCTAACCTTTTCATACTAACCCTAAAAGGCTCCAATTTGACCATGTCATGCGTTATTTCCAGACCTCTGTGTCAGTATTCTGTAGGAAAGCGACCCTTTGCCAACTGGGCTAGTAATGATTTTGGTGAAGGTCTGCCTCTAGCAAAATAGAGATGATATCTTAGCGTTTTCACGTAAAATACGCTCTTAGGTGGTGCAACTCGTGCCCCTGACACACAGCACCTAGTTGGGGCGAACCAATCGCCAATCACTAAGCTCCCCGAAGAGATGATGCACACGCGGCAAAATTGTTTCCGTGACTGGATGGGTGTAACTTCAGCTGTCGGACCGGCCGTGCCACATCGGAGCACAAATGCCAGGCAGAACATTGAACGTGGCAGCCCTGGCAGCTTCCCCAAGGGGAGAACGGTTGCACTGACAAGTGTACTCCGAGAGCAACGTGGCTTATGCAGCCTACCAGTTCACTCGCTCCTGCCCCGGCCGACACGGCACACCACATGTCGGGCCGGGAGTTGATGCATTCTGACCAGAAACCTCTCACGTGTGAGGTGATGTCCAGCTCAACACGGTGTGAATGTACGCAGTCAACACTTTGAACAGTTCCCAGTGAGGCAAGCCTCGACCGTTGCCAAGGCGATAGCGTTCGCAGAAATCCTGGTTTCCTACCCCGAGCTGGCATGGCAGGAACACAAAGAGCCAGTTGCATAACCGGAACCCTTGAGGGCCGTTCATCGGTGTGTATGACACAGCAGCAGGCAGTTGGCATGTAACCTCCATCAGTCCTCAGATGCAAATAGGGGAACCGAAAAGGGAATTGGCTCGGGAGCTTAAGCCCTGTAGGACAA
Organism: Esox lucius; assembly: GCF_011004845.1. Classification (NCBI taxonomy): domain Eukaryota; kingdom Metazoa; phylum Chordata; class Actinopteri; order Esociformes; family Esocidae; genus Esox; species Esox lucius. The sequence goes on from NC_047589.1 coordinate 18,586,500, forward strand.
AGACTTGACTTTAGGCACAGTGTTGGTGTGGAGTAGGCCACGGCAAAATCCATACAGGAATGCATGAATAATACTGCCCATCCATGTCTAGAGCCATGAGCAGGACGTAAGAGTGGATCCTTATATGATCCACAGGCTATAATAGGTCCAATCGAGCAAAAAGGTGTCCCGATGTGGATGAACATGCACAGACGTGCCTGCAGTCACTGAGGCCCATGCTCGAAGGGAGACGGGCTGATCTACTACCCAGAAATACAGCAACAATTTCGGTTCATCTCGCAACGTGCAACGATTTAGTGAAACCATGCTGTCCCGCAAGGCACTTTGCTGGAGAGAAAGATCCAATTTTCAGGTTGAAATAACCAGTGGAGTGGGACACAGTCAACAGAGAGAGGAACAGTGACCGGACATACGCCAACAGCACCAGGTTGTTGTTACTTTAACACTCAAACACGTCTGCTGTGCGCTTGGATCGATGTTCACATCTGATCAACATGAGGAAGGAGAACTGAGGTATGGGTTGGGACCTGTCAACATGACACTTAAACTAAATTTTAAACAATGGCGCCACTTTCCTCCTCCCATTTTCTTACCGAACATGACCAGAATAGTAATGACCATTTCACATGGAAAATAAACAGGTTTAGTGCGGCTGGATAGTACTGCGGCTGTCCATAGTGTAAGGAGACCACAAGTCAATGAAAACAGATTTGTTTTAACCAATTATGGTAATTGTCAATGTCCAAGCATCAACTGTCACTATAAATGTGCTAAACATGGGATTCATCATCATCATCATCTTCCGCTTATCCGGGGCCGGGTCGCGGGGGCAGCAGTCTAAGCAGAGATGCACAGAATTTCCTCTCCCTAGACACTTCCTCCAGCTCTTCTGAGGGGACACCGAGGCGTTCCCAGGCCAGCCAGGAGAGATAGTCCCTCCAGTGTGTCCTAGGTCTTCCCCGGGGTCTCCTCCCGGTGGGACGGGACCAGAACACCTTCCCAGGAAGGCGTTCTGGAGGCATCCGAAACAGATGCCCAAGCCACCTCAGCTGACCCCTCTCGAAGTGGAGGAGCAGCGGCTCTACTCTGAGCTCCTCCCGGGTGACTGAGCTTCTCACCTCTAAGGGATCGCCTAGCCACCCTGCGGAGAAAGCTCATTTCGGCCGCCTGTATCCTGGATCTTGTCCTTTCGGTCATGACCCAAAGCTCATGACCATAGGTGAGAGTAGGAACGTAGATTGACCAGTAAATCAAGAGCTTCGCCTTGCGGCTCAGCTCTTTCTTCACCACGACAGACCGATACATCGACCGCATTACTGCAGAAGCTGCACCGATCCGTCTGTCAATCTCCCGTTCCATTCTTCCCTCACTCGTGAACAAGACCCCTAGATACTTAAACTCCTCCACTTGAGGCACTCTCCACCAACCTGAAGTGGGAAAGCCACCCTTTTCCGACTGAAGACCATGGCCTCGGATTTGGAGGTACTGATTCTCATCCCAACTGCTTCACACTCGGCTGCAAACCGTCCCAGTGCATGCTGAAGGTCCTGGTTTGAAGGGGACATGGGATTATTTCATAAAATGCCAAGTGTCTCTGCAGCAATAGTGAAATGATGATATTTCACCATATTACTTACCCGCTAATGCTGTGATTGGCTGCGATATTCCCCTGTTTATTTCTCAACCACAGCTCAGCATTGTTGTCAAAAAGGGCAATGGGGCTGTTTTGATTTAACGTCTGGGGCAAGAGCCAATGTAGAAATCATCAAGCATGAGATTTTTTTGTCATGTGGCATAATATTCTTGCAATGCTTCCCCACTGGGGACAAACCCCATAAATGAATGTTTTTTCATAATCATTTTTATGAATTTCAAATAATCCTGGTTCTTCCAGTATGTTATCCACATGTTCAGAATAGATTTTGACATAGAAAATGAGAATGTCCCCTTTTTGTATTACCATTATAGACAGTTTTATGGGTAATGTTATGGGTAAAATGTTATGGGTAAAATGTTATGGGTAATAATGGTAAATATGACAAAATTTGTCTTGGCTCATATATTCCCTTAAGTGTTTGTTGGACTGTTTAAGCATGCAGCTTGCTCACTCAGAGAGAGCAGGGTCAAACTAATGCAAGAGTTACGTCGCACAGTTACTGGCTCCTCCTCACTGAAGCACTGGATAGAACTTTATAAAACTTGCTTTCTTTTCAACATTTCTACTATTTATTCATACTCTGACTCTTCATGGTCTTTACAGGAAAGGTGCAATATTAATATCTCACTTAAATCCAGCCGATTATCTGATAATTTATGTTTTGAGCGTAAGAGTGAGTCTCACAAAAGTAGTTCTAAATACATTGTTAAAACATGCTCGACTGGCTGTTTGAGAGTAGGTTCAAAGGAACATTTTAATGTACATCGTAACATGATGAACAGGAATTAGATTTTCTCTCACAGGTGGCCAGTGGGTTCTGTTTGAAGTCAATGCACTTAATAAGACACGCCTCCAGAAAATAACCCAAATACTGAGATCCACCTAGATGCTAAGTCCACCCAGCATGAAAGTAATAATGCACTCAATTAATAATTTGTTTATGTAATCCAACTGGCAGGGTCAAAATTACCCAGCATGCTTTCTGTCGACTAGCCAGCATATTTTTTATGTAAACAGTCAGTATCATGGGTGTCGGGGCTGAGTGTAAATCTAATGTTATTACTTCATAGTCATTGCCCCGAGCCATAGAATATACAGTAGCTGTCTAGAGTCAATGCCCCCTGCAGGCCTTTCTTGACCTCTTTAACTGTAGCGTTTTTCATGAGTCATCACTGCCGTCTAATAACCGTTGCTGTAAGTCAGGGCGGGACTCCAGAACCCAATGACACACAACGTCAAAAACACAACATGAGAGAGATTCTGGGGAGAGAATAACAAGTCAAGAACTGTAAGAACAATTTTGTTTTTAATTCATATTGTTGATAATTAATGACACGGTACCGAGAATCTAACACGTGTTACTTTATTAAACAATTTATAAAATAAAGAGTTAAATATTATTACCTGTTTTTTAAATAATAATATTAAATGTTAGTACCCTTTTCTTATATGTAGTGCTTCAGAATAATTTAGATTTCAGTTACTACAAATGTATATTTTGTCATCTGGTACAATGGAACAGAAGAAATACTACAATGCTAAACAGTTTCAAGAGAAAAGCGCAATAAGCCATTTTAAACACCCAATGTATCTGTTTGATTAAATGACAGATGGCTTCAGCTGTGGCAGAGAGAGCCATAGGGGCAATTATTGGAGCAGCCGTGGCAGACGCCGCAGGTAAACTACTTTAATTTCAGAGTGAATAATATAATATATCTGAATTTACAACAATATCCCAATAAGATACTGCAGGACTGGCTTGCATGTAGCTCTGATGTAATGCCTTGGTGCTAATCACTATGAGACATCTGCTAAGCATAGGATCTGCTACTGATGATTTGGTGAGTGCAGGAGGATGTTTACCAAGTATAACCTTCTGACAAACTGTTATAGAAATGATACCTTATTTTTAAATATAATCAATGTTCAATCAATTAATAAACATTATATTATTGCTTTATGGAATATCTGAAACCCAGATTTTTTGTGTCCAACATCATTATATCTGATTATATCATAATAATACATATTGACTGAATATTATATATTAAATATAATATTATATATAATATTATTAATATGTGAATAAGTGGAGTGGATCCAAGCTGGTTGTTTATATTGTATACCACCTCCACCATCAACAAGGGATAAAGAAAATGCAATATTTAAAAATAAATAGCTAAAATGTATTAGATTAGATATGTATCCAAATAAAATGAGAAAACCAAGACTAAAATGAGTCCAGTAACTCTCCATTTTCTGTGTATCCCCCTCTTACAGCTCAGCCCATGCATTGGATCTACAACCCAGAGCAACTGAAGAATGTTCTGTCCGATCTGGAACCGTGTCCAGAGTTCCGTCCTCAGTCTGCTAACCCTTTCTACCGCAGAGATACAGGAGAACAGACATGTTACGGTGACCAGGCCTATGTACTGCTAGACTCACTCAGCCAATGTGGAGGTAACTTACTGAGGCATAGTTGGACAAATACCAAATGGGCTACCATATTTTGTATCCGTTATTTTACCAGATAAGTACTCTAAGATTTTTTCACGACAACAATCTAGGAGAAATTAGGCTTTACTCTTGCTCAGGGGCTGAACGACAGGGAATCTTGTGCTTGTTGGCTTGGGAATAAGAACCAGCAACCATTTACTGCCGCCCATCTTGCTCTATATCACTTCAATATAAATGTATGTATAAATGTATACATATATATACAGCTCCAGTAAACATTTTGAGACCACTGCACCTTTTTCTTTCCTTTCCAAATAATATGAAAAGGAAAGTTTTGAGTGAGGAACAGAAACAGAAATTGCAGTGGTCTCTTAATTTTAACCCTTCTGTTTCTCACTCAAAACATTCCTTTTCATCTTATTTGGAAAGGAAAGAAAAAGGCGCAGTGGTCTCTTCATTTTTTCTGTATATATGTATATATGTTTGTTTTGTTGTGTTTACCCTGTCAATGATGGAGTATATTAACATACTCTCTGTTTGTGTAATCACTAGATGTGTGTGTGGAGGACATAAAGAAGCGCACCTACAAGTTCTTTGGTCCAAACACTGTGTATGATCTCCCCCTCAATAATCCTTATAGACCAAAGCACGGTAGGCCAATCTGCAGTCATTTCTTGTGTGTTAAATTGATGAGAAACAAAATCAAAGAAAGCTAATCTATCATTGACTAGACATGTGATTCCATAGAGACGGGTAGAAGACCCTGCTTTCCCTGTGGTTACAGGGGACCTCCATTTAAAAACAATGATCTTCCATACACTGAGACTTCCCACTTGGGATATTATAAAGCCATGGCTTTAATCTAATCTCCATTGTAGTTCATTCTGCTGCCTAGCAACTTAATTAGCAAATTTTACAGGTCCCATTTAATTTTACAGGTCCTAAAGCCATCCTCCCCATTGATGGTCCTTGGAGGCATGCAAGCCTCAAAGCCTTCATCAGAAACGTGGATGCAGGCAAAGAAGAGACAGGTACCATAATATTATTCTCTGAGATTCTTTCAAGGTACTTGCCCTTAAAGGCCCTCATCTAATGAGCTTTGAGACGTTGATGGAATGGAACTGCAGGATCAAGGATGAAAGGAATCAATATTTAAATGTTCCTGGTACATTTCTTACGCCACCTCTCCATTTCAGGATGCGAGGTAGACTGTCAGATGGATGGGATCGCTAAGATGGCTGCCGTTGTGGCAATGTTTGCTGGGAGATCTGAGATGCTGGAGAAGGTGGAGACAGCCATACGGGTCACTCAGAACAATGATTTTTGTGTGGCCATGACTCTGGCTGCAGCAAGGTACTAGCTTTATAGGAAATAAAATAAATATGAACCCGGAAAAAGCCTCCTAAATACAATTTCAAGCTCTCCTACCTACATTGAAGGAGAGAAATAGAAATGTGCCTAGTTACATAAAAAGCACAAAAACAACAAAGTCATCATCAGAACATAATAAACACATGTACAGAACCTTTTGGGGTCTTTAGTGACAGAGTCATTTTGAGTAAATTGTATAATATATGAGATTGTGGCATTTGTGTTGTAAGGTTTCTGGAGTATTTCATTCTAAATGGTCCTGGCCCAAATGCTCTGGACTCAGTGTTGGCCCAGCTCAATGATCCGCAGAGAAAAAACCCCCAGCATCTGGACCGGGCTGTTGTTGGTAAGTGTCTAATGCCACTCCGGCTTCTAAACATTACACTTCTTTCTGTTTGTGCATTTATTCCAAATGGCTTCCGGTGTCCCATTTAGTGCATATGTTTGTAGGGCTCTATGCAGAACAGGGTGGGTTGTCACAGAAGGCTGCGTAATCATTCCAACATAGAAATGTTTGTTCTCCATGGGAGAGATCATCATGTGGTCAGGTCAGGTCAGGATCTTAAAACATTGCGGTGAGAGCCATTGTTCAGTTGTTCACAATCCCATTTGAACTCAGTACAGCATAGACCCGTCCAGTACAGTGAAGAAAAGTGCAGTACAGTGTAATTCAGGACAGTCAAAAGTAATGCAGTTCATACTGTGGGAGATACGGGCGCACAATACACCTGTTCCGGAGTCGGCAACATTTAGGACACAACAACTTATCATGGCATTTCTCTGAGACAGAGAGAGAGAAAGAGAGAAAAACATCAATGCAAAGGACAACCTTTGTGTTTCTACTTTAAGAACTCCCTTCACTCTCTCTCTCTTGCATACGTGCATACTTTTAAGTCAATTGATTCAATTATTGCTGACAAAACATCCCTATTCTAAGTGACAAGCTGTGGGCTGGTTGACACTGTGGGCTGGTCGACAAAATGTGAGTGGGTGCTAAGAAATACACAAATTATTAAAGAGGTGTGAAAACCTTACCCTGCCTCTGCCAACACACTGTGGGGACTGTGCGTGTAAATGGACATCACATCTTCGATTGGTTAATGAAGAAAGGGTGATTTTGCTCACCAGTGAGGTAATAAATAATGCATATGGGACATACATATGGGACATACTGTACTTTTTCAAAAACTTTAAGTAAATTGGTTCAGTTATTGCTGACAAAACATCCCTATTCTACGTGAGAAGCTGTGGGCTGGTTGACACTGACACGGCGCTGGTGGACAAAATGTGTCTGGGTGGTGCAAAAAAAACACAAATTAGTAAAGAAGTGTGAAAACCTTATCCTGCCTCTGCCAACAGACTGTGGGGACTGTGCGTGTAAATGGACATCACATCTTCAATGGTTAATGAAGAAGGGTGATTTTGCTCACCAGTGAGGTAATAAATATTGCATATGAGACATACTGTATTGCAAATTGCATTTCCCTCTGCTTTTCACAACTGCAGCACACATCCATCAGGTGAAGGACAACTCAGATAAGACTTCCCCAGAACTGATACCAGCTGTGTTCACCAACACATGAGGTACAGTATGTCACACACAAACACATAACAGACACACACACTCCCACACACACTTTTTCTATCCTTGTGAGGACCTGAGATCTGACCTTGAAGTAGAAATCCATGTTGCCTATTCCCTAGCCATAAACCTCACCTTATACATGTACTTACTGTTATACACTAAGATTAACAGTTATACACTAACCTTAACCACGATAACTTAACTTTTATGCATAAATGTAACCAAGCCATAATGATTATACCAAACCTGAGAATGCCTAAACCTGAAAGTGACCACAACTCCAATATTTTTCCCTTATCTTAAACCCTCAAGTGGAAATCGATTTGTCCCTACTGGGGAATGGCCCAAAACACACTCACACAAACATTAAAAAGCGCACACACCATGACGGTGGCTGTGTTGCCAGCACGACTGTGGTAGCAGCGGGTGTTCAATCTGTTGACTTGGCAACATAAACACACCCTCTCCATCAGCACATCCGTTAGCTAGTTAGTTAGCCCTGGTCTATGAAGGTGCTTCCTCTCTCTCCTTTGATCCTGTCATTAATGACTCCGTCCTTTTATTTCCTTTCCGTCTGAAGTGGGAAGCAGGAGCTCTTGTAAGGCTGAAGCTAAAACACATGTTAGGACCAACAGCTTCCACAGAGACGGGTAGAAGACTCTGTTTTCCCCAGGCATCCCCCCGACCGCCTGGCACATGACTAAAGTTCCTCTCCCTTTCCCTCCCTCCCTTTCTACCTGTTCTGGTTCCTCCCAGCCCTGCCGGGTGCGTTCCAGGGAGCGCTGCACGCAGTCCTGACGCAGAGCCAGCTGGAGGAGGCAGTCAGGGGAACCATGCGCTGCGGGGGATGCACTGCTAGCAGGGCCTCGTTCATAGGGGCCTGTTTGGGAGCGCAGGTAGGGTTGGTGTAAAGCATAGTCATCGAGTTTAATCCAAACACTGCGTAGTAATACAGTATGTCCGAAAATTAAATAGCTAGTATTTTGAGTATTTCTTTCTCAAATTGGATATTTAAACGTAATAATTAAATTACGGTTTGTTCTAGTAATACATTATTATTCATCGACAAACAATCAAATATGCAGTAAGGTTTAGCCTACAGAATGAAAAAGCAATAAAAGAACAATGACTTTTCTTGACATTTTTATTGGTCTGGGTCTCCAGTTCATTGTTGCCATCTGGGTAATGAGTTTGACCTCGGTGTGTTCTGAAAGCTCAGCGGTTTTACACATCTTTTGTCTTTTCCTCCTGTCTTGTCTGTCCAGACCGGTCTTCAGGGAATCCCAGAGTCTTGGAAGAGCAGGACCCTCAGATATCCTGTGCTGCTGGAATTGGCTAAAAAATGTGTTGCCTCACAGCGGTCCTAGATTTTCTTCACTTCAGTTTAAAGGCAGTTATGGATCATTTTAAGGGCCAATTAATTATGTGAGTGGTGATGTTTGTTTTTCAACAAGGGCTTTGTAAGGCCTTTGGATGTAGAGTTGTACTTTGAGAAAGCAGTTTATGAAAGTTACATTATAAAGTTTGACTGATGTAGCTGGAACTTTGTTGCTATTTCAAAGCTGCAGCTGGTTGCAAAATATATTTGTTTGGATGTGTAAAATATGGAAGTTGTGTTAAAATGAATAAAATAAATGTCCAGAGCAATAAAAGAAAAAGGGGAAGGTGAGTAGTTGTCTGTTTCAGTGCTTGCATACAGTGTGCAGGAAATGTTGTATAAACATATTTATTACACCTCACTGGACCTCCAGTTTTGTGTTGGGTTTGAATTTAAATCATCTCTGCCATGATAAGAGAAACGGAGGGCTTGCAATGATTTAAAGAACAGAAACCTATTTTGCAAAAGAGGAAGTGAATTTCAGTAGGTTTCAGTACTCTCTGTGTCTGGCATAGGTTCTGTTGAAGTGAAATAACAGAGACACAATGATTTACCAGGAAGGTGAAGTAAAAGGACTGCAACTTATCCCTCTCTCAAAGGACTATCTCTGTTTTCCTAAAACTGCTGACTTTCATATTAATATGTTCTCAATGTCGCCCCTGATAATTTAGAATATACTCTCCACATAAAATGAAGCCATTACCTAAATATGGTTGACATGGAGTGATGATATAAAAACAGGGATATAAGACAGTGTAAATAGTATGGTTGGTTTGCATGTTTTGGTGTCTAAGATGTGGTGAAGGTTTACCAATAAACATTGTAATTTAGGGCAGTTTGACTGAAATACTTTCGACAGACTTACCAGATGTGATTTCATAGATTCTGTACTATCGTTCAGTAAGAGTTATTTATATGATTGGTATGACTTAAGAAAGCAATGTTGCTTTTTATCTACAGGCCATGGCTAAAGTAGTTAGAACAGAATTGAAATCTAAAATCATGTATTTTTAATGAGTCAATCCACTGCTAGACATGTCTCCCTAGATAACTATGAATGATAGCAGGTGTTTCAGATATACACTTGCAACACAGAAATATTTAACGACAAAAACCCCTAGCTATCTAGTCTTTTTGAGATTGTAAAACAATAGTTGCTTCTAAAGACTGGAAATCGCTATGAATTCTGAAGAGTTTCTACCAATTAAATGTTAAAAAACACTTGTATTTGCATCACTTGAGGAAATTCACAATTTTGATGGCACATAGAGTGTGTTAATATCATACTAATTTCCTTTTCAGGTTGCTTAAATTAGTGTCTGCCTATTTGACTTTCTTGTTGACAGTATCTTTTAAATATGTTAAATATTTCACTAGGTATCTTATTGTATGTTACTACTAAACAATCATCTCAGGCAGCACTACACAGGCCAGTTATCATGAAGAGCATCAGTTTGTGCCAATTTTTTTACTGGTCAAATTGTACATAATCACATTGTTGCTGTTATGTGTGTGTGTATGTGGGTGTTTGATCCTGGTTTTACTATTCTTGTGGGATCCAAAAGTCCTAATAAAGATAGTAAAACCTGACAAAATGATCCAGAGAAATCTTGGACATTCCATCCTCCAAAAACCTGGACATTTTTAAGAAAGATCTTAAAACTCATTATATTTATTTGTATTTCACAATTTGTGTGTGTGTGTCCAGGTTTTACATTCCTGAGACCAAAACCCCTTGAAAAGATAGTAAAACAAGGAAAATGTGTTGAGTAAAATAATATTTTCTGCTTAAGGATAAGGGTAGAACTTACAGTTGGGGTAGGAGTAGAATAAAATTATAATTTTTGGGGATTTAGAGTTTGAGACTTTGAATGGTAATAATGTTTAGGGTCCCACAAAAATAGTAAAAAGAGAAAGGTGTGTGAGGGAGGGAGTAATGAGAGGAAGTCATTTGATCCCTCTCACCCGCTTCCACTTACCCAGGAGGTGCCACAGCAGGTAACAGGCTATATCAGAGATAATTGTAACCAGACCTTAAAGGTGTTTTTCCAAGTCGGATCCATCTACTGCTTCAAAGCATTTCTGCTATGACAGAGAATTAGACAATATTTCTTTTGATGCTCTACTTGCAGTTAGTAAGCACAGAGTTTCCAGGTTACAACTCAAGCTCTGAGTCTTGTTGTAACGTACAGTATATGTTTAGAGCAGGGACAAAGCCTTGAGAGAGAAATACCACTAAAATGCCCACTGCACGGTAGCATTTCAGAATTATAAACCCCTTAGGCCTGGAGCACGTCTGATATTTCAAATAGGATACTGTCCATTTGGAGTCCAGTATGCTTGTGTCATTTAAAGTGTTTTGAAAGCAAATGCCTATTTTAAGTCAACAGAAATACATGACACTTACAAGTGTTAAATGTTCCTTTCATGTAATGGCATATAAAAGGCACTGGAATTGAATCCACAATCAAAATAAATGGCAAAAATCTTCCTTCATTTTTCGTTTATAATTATGCAAGAATCAGCTACATATTTCCAGGATACATCCAACATAGCCTAAGTAACTTCTCTTAGTTGGCCCTGTAAAGTATAACTCTCACATTATATCGCTCTCAAAAAACAGCTAAACATTATACCTTTTAACATCATCGATTATATTGTAGATTACAAAGTTGCCTGCAATAGAAAAATACTTTTTCTATCTGTGCTGGAATCAACATCTCATCGGTTGCCTCAAGTTTTGTGGCAATTAATTGACAATGCTTCAGTTTTGTAATTAGACATGCGCATATGAAAGTCATAACTGTGGAAATGGTAGGATAAATAGTAAATTGGCACTCACTTTATCTCCCCACCAACTCAATGTCTTAACTGTGGGTGGCTCTCAACTGAGTTGCTGTTTATAGGCATGGAAGAGGAACTGGGAGATCTGAACTGATTGGCCAAATAGAGGTTGAGGGATACCTCTGTACGCATCACACAGTATTTGTTTTTCCTTTAATGTGGCGTGATACATGTTGGTGATATTTTAGTAGTGGCCATTTTAAGTTTGATCTTGTGGTTGAATAAATGCAGCTTCATTCTCTCAACAGGTAGAGTGGGTATTACCTTGCAACATTCTGGACCTCCAGGTACACCAGGTTCTAAAGCTTTGTCAGGAGCATTTTTCATCAGGCCATATTTCAGTGAGAGTAAAGGCACAGCAGTCTTTCACGTTCTCCTGTGATTGAAGCCTTTGCATTAGTTTGCAAATGATTTTCTCCAACCAGTGACAATTGCCAACAAAATAATTGGTAGTGCAGGCTGTGTAGCTTCACCTTCCTCTTGTGCATTGCCAGCTCAGTCATCTGTGGCATGTAGGTTTGGTGGGGAATTAGTGCTGTAATTATCAGGTTTGGTGGTCTCAAAGGTGTGTAGATTGTAATCCAAAAGTAATCCTCCATTGTGTGAAGTTATCATATGTGCACTTTCTGTAAAAAAAAAAATGTATTGATGGGATCCGTTCAGGATGCTTAAACTGTTAAGCATCACCATCCTGTATTCACTGGCTTCCAAAGCTTCCTTAAAGAAGCAGCTTGTGTGTCACTCAGTCCCTCTGGTGGGACTCGGCTTCATCCACTCCCACTGCTTTGAGATGACTGATATGAAGAACGATCCAGCATTCTTTTTAATTAAATGACTAGGACAATATGAGAGATTTAACAGAGCATCACTCTGATCCCCGGGGTACCTCCTATGTGAGGCATCTTCCAGAGACTGGTGAAGAGCCTTGTGTTTTAGAATCTCCATAAGCTGTGATGAAAAAGGGGGTTTTCATTGGAAATGTTCAACCAGGTAGGCTGCCACAAATGGTTGCGTGGATGATCTCTCATGAGATCAGGCTGTGTGGGGGTAGACATCATGGTCTCTCAAATGGGTTGGAGGCTGTTTCCCCTCCAGCTCTGTTCAGCTAAAACAGCAATCTCTTTGGGCATAGCTCCTACTGGCTGTACAGTTGCTAGAGTTGGCTGTAAAACGGTGGTAGATTCAATTGCGTGGTACTTATTTTTTCAGGGGACACCTAAATCTATACCTGGGCTTGTACGTGAATGTGAAGTGTCCATTTCGACTAGTTTTCAATATCCACCATCTGAAGCAGGCTCAATGGTATTCAAAATCAAACCATAACAGAGTCAAAGAATAGAGTTGGGACCACTATGTAGTCTATGCCAATACTAGTAACATTTCCAGCAACACAGAGAGGTTTATTTCCATGAAAACTTATCTTGTGGAGCTTCTCCTTCCTGTATTCCTGGCATGGCCATAGTGAAAACATTGTGCTTTATCAGCTGTCTGGCAGGAAGCCTCTGCTGAACCATTGTGTCATAAAAGAGACCCTGCCTATATAGAAGAAGTCCACCCACAGGGGTGGGTGTGGGATCAAAGTCTGGGTGAACATGTGGGGACCTGAGGTCCTCACAAAGATACTAGAATCAAAAACCTCCACTAGGGAAAACATCTCTAGCTTACAGTGTAGGAAAGGAACAGCTGATCACAGTGTCAGAATTGGGGTTACATTTAGGTTTATATATTACTGGTTAGGTGTTAGAGTTAGGTTAAGTTCAGGAATAAAGGTTCAGTTAATGGAGTTAAGGTTATAGTTAGGTTAAGATTATAGTAAAGGTTTTGGTTAGGTTTAGGGCTATAAGGAATAAGGAACAGGGATAAGTATGGGTTAAGTCCCAACAAGGATGGAAAAAACAAAGATGTGAGCGTGTACAATACGTGTATGAGTTTTGTATTCCACAACACAAACACTGTAAAAGATGAAAGGGCAAACAAAACCGCCGACTTCAGCCTAGACCAGACTCACAATGAGAAACAGACTCTACATAGCATGATCAACGTGTCATTTTCCACATAGCCTGCTTACTCCTGATGGTAGATATTGAGGCCAATGCAACTGTCTATTCATTTGGTAAGCCAGTGTTGATCAATCAACCTGTACAATACATCACTGGCCCCAGTACATCACTGGCCCCTTTAACATTTCACTTCAAGCACTGGTCTTGATTGTTCAAAGATATATGGCTGAAGCATGATGCCTATCAAGTGTATTCACCCAATGCATTGCCACAGTGCCTTTACGTGTACATTGTTTTGTCCTTTAGCAGACGTTATTTTCCAATTTGATTTACAGTTAAGGCATAAATACGAAGATAACTAGGTGGGACAACCACACAAACAAGTAGGAGGTACACTTTACTAATTAAAGTAGCTATCAGCAAAGTCAGTGCTAGAAGTAATACAGAAAATGTACTCTTGCAATAGTTCAGCTCAAAACCTTTTTTTGCTGGTCCCAGATAAAGAGCTTTGTTCCAATTATTTCTCCTTCGCACCCCTTCAATAATCTGCAAAGAAATAAAAGAAATATGGTGGAAAGTCCCACATGCCCTATTTACACAATATAAATGTTGTTTTTAAGAAGTTGTAAAAGGTGTACACGTGACCAACAGAAGAATATTGGGACGCCAAAGGCATTGAAGGCAACAGCCGAACTCTGAGGCAAATCTGACCCCTAGTGGTACAAAAAAGTTTTGAAACAAATATTTGACAACAAGACGATTCATCCCCGCCTACGAACGCTACACTTCGACAATCGGGAAAACTCCCTAAAACACTGAATTCTCATCTGCTTCTCAAAAATCAAGCCAGAAGAAACTTACGTAGCAAGAGAAATATTGTTTAAAACTATTTGCCATTCCTCTATATGGATAACTAATTGGACTGCTTTCGAGCATAGCGTAAATTTAATCTACAGACCAGTACTACACAGTACTAAATATGGATTTCAACGTCAAAAGGTTAGCAGCCGACGCTGGTACTTTATTTAGTCGTGCGGTTCAAGTAAGTTTACATTTCTCATTTTCTCTGTGGAAAATTGTTAACTAAAATAGTTAACGTCAAATACGTAGTTTGTGCTAATGTTAGTTTGCCGTCTAAAGGTTGTCCTAATAATTACTACTACGGTTAGTAACGCATATTTGACTAGCTAGCTAGCTAACAACGTTGAGAGGCTCTCATGAACTTTGGAAACTCCGATGCTGTTTAGGGCCTGGCAGATACTGTAGCGCATAGCTAACTACCCACATAGTTCATTTGGATTTTTTTTTTCATTAGAAAATAAATAATGATGCGTCTAATTCTAGCTACATTCCTAACTTTATTTGGTGCACTTCCCAGGTAAATAAAGGTCTGTTAACGGAAAGTTATGAAAAGCAAACTCAGCACGTCTGTGTAGGCTGCTACGGGCCGCGCCCCTCTTTCCGGGTTATGGTTTCTGAACTAACATGGCCACAATTAGTTTGTACATTGAACGTTGAATACGTAGTCTGTGCCATCTCCTTGGTGAACAATGATTGTAGTTCTTATAAACAGTTTTAGAGGCCGTTTAAAGCATCCACCATTTTAATGTAGTCACTTGGGTGGAACTTGCAATTTTATTGGCTGAGCCTGTTGGAGTCATGTCACACTGGTTCTTCAGAAGGAATCGGTTGGAAGCCTCATCCAGATGAATTCATTGAAATGGTGTAAGCCTTCAATGACTATGCCAAAGTAGTCAAAATATAATTTTATCAGGGTAACCAACAAGCTGTTTCTAATAGGAGGCTAGTGAGTCTGAATGGGCCGAACCTAGGAAAGAGGTTGGGCAGAGCCAAACATGAGCTTGTCTCATCCTATTGAGCAATATTGTTAAGCAATGGCTATACTTACAGAAGTGCTTATGTGAAATCATTCAGTTAACTCTGCACTCCTAACCACCATTTTAATCGCTTATTACAACACATTTTAGTTTTAGGAACAGAGAACTTTATTGATGTACAGATGTTTCATCAATCTGAAAATTGGCAGAAAATTGTCTCAGTTCCTTCACGCTCCATAGGCATCCACTGCTTGAACACACTGGGCTTCCTTTCCTCGTTGGAGGTGGAAATTATGATAGGCTATCTGGTTCTCTGTCCATCTGTGGCATTTGTCCATGCTCTCATAGACTCTATTATGATGTTTAATGTATAGGGATGTATTCTTCATCATTCTCTTTGTGTATCTCAGCATTAGTGGGACTACCAACTACTCAGTCCATACTGCATTGTGGTCTGAGCAGGTACAAGTCAGGTGATCAGTTATTGAACAAATTATGCATTCGTTAAAAGATCACATTACTTGTCTGTTATTTGAATGGACAACACGGACCACAAGGTTTGTGGTTAGAGTAGTTTTTGGGTCTTTTTAAAAATAGATACTAAAAGCAAAGTTTTTCAACCCAGTGGCTGAAACATTCATAGCCAGCGAATGCTACTTTAACGTACTTGGTTTTGGAATTGCGAGCGAAGGTACAACATATATTGTACAGCGATATTGCTTTGGCAATTAACACAGAATCAAATTTCCAAACCCATGCTTGCGGTCCTACAGTGGGATAAATGGGAAGATAGAGGGTGTTGATGAAGGCTCAAGCCACTTCATACACACTGGTTGTTGGATAAGCTAGGTATAATAGCTTGCTAAAAAACTTGGTCAAGGTTAATAAGTCAGTAACATGTGTGTTTGTCAAAAGCCTTTATTGTTGTTTAGCTAATCAGATAGCTTCTGTAAAGATTCACCCTGTCATTTTTCCTTGTCAGTTTACAGAGGAAAAGCTTGGGCAAGCTGAAAAGACAGAGTTGGATGCTCATCTGGAGAACCTGCTATGCAGAGCAGAATCCACCAAGCAAAATACAGAGAGGATCTTGAAGCAGACCGAGGTTCTACTACAGCCAAACCCAAGTAAGACTTTAGATGTTAACTGACAATGTAATCTGGCTGGCTGGCTGTATTTTAAACCGTAGGGCACATTAAGTGTCTTTACTGCTTATTATGAAGTGCTGGTATTGAAATGGTAATTTATATATAACTTTTCCTTTTTGGGTAAAGCATGGACAAGGGATGCTGATAACATTGTTTTCCTGGTAAAATGATTTAACCCCCATAATCAGCTCCATTCAACTTCACTGTTGAACTTGAAATGGTGTTGCAAAGTGAAGTAGCCTTACAAGATGATCCTGTCATGGCAATGTAGAGTGGTATGTACTGCATGCAACATAGCCATGAATGCAGTACAAATTCACCCCTCAAAGGGATTCAACCGACCTGTCGATTAACCTACTTCAGCTGTTAACAATGCTGCAGAGTAAACAGTGCTATTTTTATTTAGCATTATTGTTTGAATTTGTAGCCCAAAACGTATCACGGCAGGAGGAAATCTAGTATACACAGATGTGCATTAAACAGGTTGTAGGAATAACAACTGGCTGAATGGCCTGTTTCTCCTAAGTAAAGAAGGCCCCAGACAGTTAGGTTAGCCTAGGTTAAAGGCCTGGCATCTGTTGTTGGGCTTTTGAGCTGCGTTTGGATGCGAATAACGTCTATAAATTCTAAGCCTAGGCTACACATTGCCAATACCTCAAAGCAACCGCGCTGTGCTCTTCATGGGTATTGACTGAAATAGCAGTAGGGGGTCTGTGTGACTGTGAGCTCAGCTGTGGACACTTGTTTGACTTCACACCGTGGTGCTGGGTCGGACAGCCTGCTGCAGGGTTAGGCCTTGGTGCTGGGTCGGACAGCCTGCTGCAGGGTTAGGCCTTGGTGCTGGGTCGGACAGCCTGCTGCAGGGTTAGGCCTTGGTGCTGGGTCGGACAGCCTGCTGCAGGGTTAGGCCTTGGTGCTGGGTCGGACAGCCTGCTGCAGGGTTAGGCCTTGGTGCTGGGTCGGACAGCCTGCTGCAGGGTTAGGCCTTGGTGCTGGGTCGGACAGCCTGCTGCAGGGTTAGGCCTTGGTGCTGGGTCGGACAGCTTGCTGCAGGGTTAGGCCTTGGTGCTGGGTCGGACAGCCTGCTGCAGGGTTAGGCCTTGGTGCTGGGTCGGACAGCCTGCTGCAGGGTTAGGCCTTGGTGCTGGGTCGGACAGCCTGCTGCAGGGTTAGGCCTTGGTGCTGGGTCGGACAGCCTGCTGCAGGGTTAGGCCTTGGTGCTGGGTCGGACAGCTTGCTGCAGGGTTAGGCCTAGGCCCAACACCACACAAAGCACAACACACTTCTGTAGTTGGCGCTGTCAAAATGACTTTAGTGCATGGTCTTGTGAAGGTCAGGCAGCTCATTAAACCCAATAAATATATTTGTAGATGGCAGACTTGGATATGGCTGGGAGATTATGCTGTTAACTGACTGTCAGCTCATAAAGCACGGGGTTTCTCCTCTGTCCTGCTGCCTCGTGACTCTCCTTTCTCTCTAATTGAATTTTCTTTAAACAATTTTCAGATGTCAGAATAGAGGAATTTCTGTACGAGAAACTGGAGAAAAAGGTCCCCTCGCGGATGAACAACCATGAGACGCTTGGTCAGTCCATGATAGAATCCGGCAATGAGTTTGGGCCAGGAACAGCCTACGGTGAGCATCCTGAACCTGTTGAAATCCTGTAATTTGCAAACAACATGCAGATTGGTCTTCAAATGAGCTGGGCTGAAAGTAACCAGACGGGTCCATTATGCAGTCAGTGCAAAATAAGACTACTCGGCTATACTGCACGCTCAGCTGTCCCACAGCAACATTCAAAAATAGCGAATGGTGTTTGCTTGTACAAGTGGGAGATCATTGGTTTGTAAAATAAGCCGACTAAGCTACCGCCTGGCAGGCTGGGAATAACTTTTGGCTAATAACGGGCATGTTTTATGAATCATTCCATCAGACCTTATGTGCATTTGGGTAGAATTGTCTGTTAAGAAAACGGATTGCTGCAAAACCCGATATCCTGTGGAGTTTCCTGTGTAAACATATTTTGCACAATAGTTAAGCTAGTCCTTGGTTTAAAAACACAGATTGGGTTGATTTGGGAACTTATTTTCAAGGACTGTACAATTTGGTCTATGTCTCGAACAACAATGAAATGTTATCTGTCACCATCTTCCCAAAAGAAAAGTAAAACTAGCAGCTTACGTGTTGGGTTTGTGTCCTCCTGGAACTGTCTGTGTGTGGTTAAATATTTTCCACTCACTGGTTGACCTGTGCCTACAGGAAACGCTCTTATAAAATGTGGCGAGACAGAGAAACAGATTGGAGGAGCTGAAAGAGAGTTCATCCAGAGTGCTGCCGTTAACTTTCTTACACCGTTCCGGAACTTTCTAGAAGGCGACTACAAAACCATCCTGGTGAGTGTCGACGGGAAGAGCTGGTATTTCTGAAGTTATGCAGATTTGTTTGTTTTTTTGTTTTTGCTTGACCACTAACAAACTTGATTAGTAGATTAGTTGAATCAGTTTTCTTAGTCCTAAGAATAATTGGCCTTAGCTGATATATTTTTTTGCAGAGAAGCCATGTCCTTCCCTGACTGTTATGACTCAGGTGATATTCACTCAAAAGTTTTTGGTTCAGATGGTAAAGGGTTTATCCAACAATCTGAACACATTCCCTTCATTATCGAGGCATTTAGAATTACTGCTGACAACATCAAAAGAACTTTCCAGACTCTGCAATCAGGAGGACTGAGTGGGTGTCAACCAGACTAGACATGTCCATGATTGTATAATTCACATGCAGATTTGATTGAAGCTTGTTGGCCCCAGTACACTTGTACTGCCAGACACAATCCTTGGCCAAAGAGTCCATCAATCGACCCTGTAATGAGAATATTTGAAGATTAACTAAGTTCTGCATAATTTGTTCAATAAACAGAATGTATTCAACTTAGTCCCTGTTGATGACTTGTTTTAGATTCATGGGTAATACCGTAGGCATCAACAGTCTTATCAAGGCCAAACGTTTTGATTCCAAATGTCTGAATTCAGTTTGTGATCTAACCTTTCATTGTTTGTTTGTGTTCTGTGTTCAGAAAGAACGGAAGCTTCTGCAGGTAAAGCGCTTAGATCTGGACGCCGCAAAAACCCGACTAAAGAAAGCCAGAGTGGGCGATGCTAGAGCAGTGGTGAGTAGTCTGATTTACTGCACCCAGGGCTTGATATTAAAGCTTGTCATTTTGTCCGGGACAAGGAGAATCTAGACTGCACAAGTTTCTTTAGCACCGATTAATGCGATTGCATGGGCTAATTGAATTCAACTGCAAGTTGGTAGCTCTTACAGTCTGTTTTTTGTCAAAAGATCTCTGTGTGTTGTGTGTGTGCCTGCACATTTTACCAGTTAACATTCTCAAACATTGGATTCCCAGAGCTCGGTAGCGGATGGTAACACTTTGTTAGATTCTGTCCATTTTTTATCAATGAACAAAATGAATGCAACCCGTAGTCAGGGGAGAATCTTTATTTAGCACGAGTCCAAGATGTTGATCTTCCATAGTTCTCCAATAATTACGAAGTTAACATAGTCTTTTATGCTAATACACATAGTAGGCGGTCAGGGATCGTAGCCAACCATTACACAGTCTATTATCCTCCAATAAGAAAGGTTTATTCTACATGGAACGCTTGTATGGTTTGTTCCAACCTCCCCTATGGTCCATGGGTATATCAACATAATCTATGACAGTCATATGGACAGTTCCTAGCAGTAGGTGTGGACAGGGTATGTGGGATCTATCTGTAACGGCCACCACGTCTTATCTATTGTCTGTTGTCCAGCGTTTGTCAGCACTTTTCCTTTGTGTTAAGTTTCTCATGCCCATGTTCTATCACCTTGTCTGAAGAATGAATATGCACGTTGCAATTTGCAACACACAGAATCTGCCATAGCTGTGTTCAAAGGATTTCTGCCGTTTGTTTAAAGCTGGGTTTTATTTTGTTTAACAGCATGCCGTTGCAGCCAGGCTGCTTGTAGGCTACCAGAAATAGGAGAGTGCTCAAATATAGAAGAGCTGGGCTGAAGAATATTTCCTCACCTCGGTTTTTGATATTGATTTGTTTACAGACTTTGTGTTATTTCAGAGTAGTTTAAACGGCAACTGCTATTATTAGTCAGATTTTAGCGGTGGCTGACATTTTTGTCACATCTACAGTTTTTGTCAAGAGACACAGTCACCAAAGTTAGATTAGATTTCTTTATCTAGCAACCTGCCACAGTGCCTGGTAGACCAAAATGTTTGTTTGAGACACCATGGTGATGTTATATTATATACACATAGAAAGGCCAATGGGCTTGGTGCCCACAAATATTAAGCACCCCCTATAGTTCAACTGGACTGGTCCCTAAAATCACAAAATTCCTTCTGATTATGAGGAAAGATTATATGTAAATGTGTTTTTTAAAATGGTTTGCCTGGGTTTGATTTGATACAGAGGGAGATGTTCTGCTCATTATTGCGGACTCGCAAGTTAATCGAAATACTTGATAGTTTGTTTTGGACAAATTGTATTAATAAAAAATGCCCAGCTGTCCCTAATCCTTTCCGAAAACAAAAAAACCTTGCCAGAAGAAACTAATCAAGAGGCACTCTCTGTAGGGTCAAAGTTATCTGGATGTCATGTGACTGGTTTAGTTTCCTGACCCACAACAGTCACTAGATTGGCACACTGTGTTTTGGTATTCACATTGGCTACACCTTTCCTCTCATGACCGACACACAGTGTCACATGGCTCACTTTGACAGGGGCCAGTTCCTCATCCCAGTTTCTCAGGAACTCATCTTCCTCTATGGTTCCTCCCCCCTAGACCTCTCTATCTACACCTCTCCCCCCCCTTGTCTTTCTCCTGTTGGACTCCTTTAGCCCGGTGGTCCTCTCCTTGTTCTGTTTTCTGCTCAGTCCGTTTAATCCGATCTCATGTTCAGTGACCTGCCGGTCACATGGCTGAAGGTCAGTTGCCTTTTCTTCAAGGTGAATCACGTGTGTCGGCCTGTATCACTGAAACTAGGGTTGCATGACTTGCAAATCTAATTGTGATTTCTGCACAAAATATACTGCGCCTGCAATTCTTATGCCATTTAGATCCAAACTATTTTGTGAACTGCTGGAATCCTAGAAATATGACGATTGAAAAGCAAAGTGGCAAGCAGTCGGTTGACTGTGTTTTACCTTTTTAAACAGACAACAATAAGATCTGAATATATTGCGGTCTGTCCTGATATAAATGTAGCCCAATGTCAAGTTTGACTCGTTGTGCAGCTCTAATTGAAACTACAGGGTGGTCTGTGGAATACTTAGTGTAGGTGTGCAGTGCAATACTGATTATCCTCTGCCAAGGACATGCGTACTATTGTACTTTGCAGCACAAAGTTCTAGCCTTTTCTACAAGACAACTGGATGTCACATCCTGCTTGAACCAAGGTTGTTCTTATAAGGAATGTCTTACAGGGGAATAAGACCCATGTATAGTAAAGAGGGCCCCTAATTATATGGTGTGACACTGTAGTGTCTGCATTAGCGGTTGACACAGGAACTGGACTCCTGCCGGGCCTGCTGCATTCTGTCAGGAAAGGAGTGAAATCATTCAAGTGTCGGCACAGGAATTGATGTACAATTTTCTTTATTGTTGACTGGCGATCTCTTTTACATTCTTCTTAACAGAAGCCACGATTGGCCAAAATGGAACAAGGAACAATTGGTTTACTGGTAATATTACATGGCAGCATTTTAACTGAATAGACAACTTCAGGTAGGTATTAGGGATGGCACAAACGGACAAACTTCCCTGACGTTTAAATGTATGTTCTGTTAAAACTAAGAAAGTATATGGTAAATGAACTGTCACATGTAGCGTGTTAACCAAATCCCAACATCAATTCACGTTAGAGCCTCCGTGTGCTACTCAATAAAAGAGATCTGGTCATTAAAACGACCAAACTAAAAGTTAAAACGAGAGAGACATGCTAAATAGCGCTAACTTTTTATAGTCAAGCATTTGCATGGCCACGGAGCACAGGTCTGACACCGGTTTGACACTAGTTTTTCTTAGCAGGCCACAGTTCCTCCTTTTAGCATTGTTGGTAAAAGTGTGACTGGTCAGCTAATTTGGCTGACTGACCACGTCCTGCAGAGGATTGCACAATAATAACCCATTTTGTGAAAAAAAAATAAAAATAAGTTTCACATTGAGAGGGGAGTCTGGGATTCGAACAACGCAATGGTCAGTCAACTCTAAATTTTTTGGGGTAAATAGCTTTGATTATTATGGGGGCTTGAGGAATGTAACAATGTGGCACCAATCCCTTATTGCCCCTTTTTTAAAGCTACATTTAGCCTAGCATAGTGTATTTGTACTATATGAGGGTCCAGCAAAATGTTAGTACAGCTTTTGGCTATTTCCCTGAAGGACGTTGCCAACATGAAGAGAAGCTTGACATTGTCGTGGAATTGTGTCGTGTGGTTTGGGTACAGTTGGTTGGTCAGTTTGTGAATACTAACACACTGACAGGCACTGTGACCGTGTGTTTACGTCTCTGTTATTCTGCTGTGATGAGCAGACACACACAAGACACTAAGGACAGCAGGTTGTCTTTTTTTTGCTGTTTAGTTTTGGAAAAAATGCACACATATTTTCTGACGTTCGTTTCCAGAACCTTGATAGCTTCAATAAAAAAACCGAAGGACTGTTAATGGTCTCCATGTAGTGGGTTGTGATGCTGCAGCTGTGTATCTAATAGAACCCTTGTTGCTTTTTCACACTGCTATGTAACAGATGTGACCACAGGAAGTGGGTGGAATGTTTGAACTGACCACTACCTCCTGCTGGCCACATGGTTTACAGCTGTTGGTGTGTATCTCATGTCTGTCAGTCTTTCTCTCTCTCTCTCTCTCTCTCTGTTGTTTACATTTTTAAAATGGGCTTGTAATAAAAGTTCAGAAACGTCCTTTGACCCAGGCTTGACACACTGGTTCATGATCCAACGTTCTAGGCTTCCCAAAGCAAATACTGTGTTGTTGAAGTATTTAGTTGAATCTCTAGCTCTGAAAGGTGTTTGTGTCTGCTGCCGACGCTGTGTGTTCTCTCCCCCCAGGCAGAGCAGGACCTGAGGATGTCGCAGAGTGAGTTTGACAGACAGGCTGAGATCACCAGGCTGCTCCTGGAGGGTGTCAGCAGCACCCACGTACGTAGCCTCTCATCCGACCTCTCGGAGTCCGTCACACTATTCCCATGATGGTGCACCTTCTTTTTCCTGTCGTTTTGTCTCCACGATTTCATGTGTGATTAAGGCCGTGCTTTATGTCATCAACTCAAGAACCAACAAGAAGGATTCAAACTGGGGCACTTCTTTTAAAGGGATCGTTCATCCAAAAATCATATTTCGGTTACAGTCCCATTACCACCAGTTGGTCCTTCAGGCACATAGTCATTTTTGGAAACAATCCATTATTCAGCTCTAAGTTAATAATTAGCATTAGCATCGTACAAATTCATGAATGGAAACTGTACGTACCCCTATCGCAAAGCTGCATTGCAAGCGGAAAACTACTCTAAAACACTCCAAACTAATAAAGTTAGAATTTTCACTATATAATTCTCGTTTCAAATAAACCGGTACATCCTGTGTTTACTGGTCAATACACGCGTTTGTTCAGAAAAAATTGGACACATAGTGAACAAAAGTTAGTATTCGCTAGTTAGCAAGTTACCTGTTTCGTCTTTAATATTCACCTTGGACAGTCACGTCGGTGATGGTCAACGCGTTAATCCCCAACCCTTGCCCAGAATATCCAGGCAATGTGTACTTTGTTTATTATAACATAACAGTCAGAGGTATTACTTACAATCTGGCTTCACAGGTTGAACTGGGTAACTTGGTGGAATTGCATTTGCCTTGATTCCTTTTCTAAGTGAACATGGGTCACGATCCTCTGTATTAAAATGTCTGTTGCAAAAATGTTATGTCTCGTTGGCAAAGTTGTTCCATTGATTCTCCCCCAATACAACTTGGGAGAGGCAGAGGTATTGTCCCAATTTGCAGAGCAGGTAAAATGTAATTAACTCAAGATCCACAAGCAGGAAAATGAGCAAGCAGAAATTGACATTGAGGATAGTTGGTGCCCTACATTGACCAAGGTGTCATCTGTCTTCCTAGGCCATGACCTTAAGACCCAAGCATGATCTAGTCGCTGTCTCTACTCGAAAGGGTCATTTACTGTGCCAACAATGCAGCTTTTTTTGGGGTTCCTAAAGGCCTGTTGGTGCTACAGATGAGTTTTCCTGTTAGGTGGACACAGCTGTCTCTCTCTCCCCCTCTGACCCCCTTCCTCCCCTCTCTTCCCCCTTTTCACACAATAGGCACATCACCTCCGCTGTCTGAATGATTTTGTGGAGGCCCAGACAATATACTATGCCCAGTCTTACCAGTACATGGTAGACCTTCAGAAACAGCTTGGCAGGTATGTTCTGAGTGGGACGTTTTGTTCTTCTGTGTTGGCACGATATGTCGCCTTTTTTTTTTTTTTACCAACGGTGCTTCTCTCCACTTCTCAGCTTCCCGTCTACATTTTCCTCCAACAACAACCAGTCGGCCGGTTGTTCGGGGGGGGCCAGTATCTCCGTGCCCACCATCGCAGTGTCTGCCTCCCTGCCAAGTCCCTCCGCTGGTCGGGGCTCCACAGGCTTCAGTGAACTGCGGAGCTCAAGTGGCAGCCGCAAGGCCCGCGTCCTGTACGACTATGACGCTGCAGGCAGCAGTGAGCTCTCCCTGCTTGCTGATGAGGTGGGTAATGTAGGACCTTTGAACCCTTTCCAAAGCTCCTGTATTGTGTGGTCATGCCTGTCTGTCTGTCTGTTAGCTCTGTCTCCCCCTCTGCTCTTTTCCATTGTTCCATTCGATTGTTGCTACCAGCTGACTCAAATGGCTGTATTTGATGTTTTTTCCTTTTTGGTACAGGTCATTATGGTGAGCAGTGTCCCAGGTATGGACTCTGATTGGCTGATGGGCGAGAGGGGCAGCCAGAAAGGAAAAGTGCCCATCACCTATCTGGAACTGTTGAACTGAGATTAACTGAAAGCTGTCGGTGGGAGAAAATCCTAGAGTAGCAGATTCACAGTTTATATTATAATGATGGAGAAAGCCAACCTGCCCCTGGTGAAGTGGCAGTGGGATCTCCTATTTATACTGTATATTAGGGGATGGGAGCTGATTTTGTCTATTCAGTTCATCAAGACAATTCTAAATCCATACAAAACTCTCAGAAAATGAAAAATCTTGAATTGAATATCAGTTAGTTGGATGGATTAACTGAACTGATCCTATCCCTGCCATGTATGGAAATATGTTTATACAAGCCGCTTCGATGTCTCTGTTTTGCTCTCAATGCAGTCTTCATTGCATTTGGCAGGTTAGCATTTCTCTTGATCTAGTTCCGCAGGAAGCTTCGCCTTGATCCTTCCCCAGTCACATTGTTTCTGCCATTGGAGTAGAGCTGCCTCCACAACTAAGCTTATGACAAATGCTAACCTTCTTCAATACGTGCCATTTTTACATTCAATCCTTTTGTTTACAATATACTTAACTTGGATGATCTTAAAGTGCTTTTTGAAAGGATTCTCATTGCCAGTTTTGTCTCAATTTGTTATAGGGTTGAAATGCTAGTAGGCATGTTTTCTTTAGTTTTTGCAACATAACAAAAAGCACTTGAATTTGCTTAGAATGACTGGAAATCAAGATATATTTTTTTTAAAGTTGGATTTTATGGCCTTTGTGTCATTGTTGGTTTAGCTATTGGTTGCCTATGTGTCAATTCCAGTGCCATGTGAAATTGACAACCTTCTTCAGTTGAACCATTATGACATTCAGGATTCCAAAACCTTCCTGGAAAATTCCATTTGATTTACAGTGTGCAGTCAGAATGGGAAAGGTTTGACATTGCATTACGGTTTTCTGTGCTACTTAAAAACTTTCTATTGAAGACATCGGGAGATGAATATCTGGGGTAGAGTATGGTCAGTGTTAGTTACAAATGCCTGTACTTTAACTACACAATAAAGTATTTGTCAATGAGAAAATATTTCTAACAATCCTCTTTAATGTCCAAATATAATCAATGTTTCATCTACATGATCTGGTAAACGGGCCAACAATTTCACCAGGAACATTGGAGTATTTTATGAACTTTAAGTATCACAGAATCTTTAGGTAAGCCACAATGCTTTTTTAAAAACTTTCAGTAGTAGAACGTGAAGGAGTTTCATCTGTTAGGATTACCGATTCTGATTTGATTATGCCCTTAAATGAAAAACCAGTTCAAATGTCCTTGCTCCTTGTGTTTTTGCTTACAATACTTTTGTTTACAGTACTTTGATGGGTAACAGTGCCTTAATGGAAAGCAAGAGGCGGTCTTCAGTTTTCTTTACTAACATGTAGTGAGTATCCAACCACGTTCCCTGTTAAACCTATGACCTCAAACATTCACATAACACATGCACCTCTATGGGGGTCGGGGGGTCAATTATACAATGGCTTGTTGCTGCTTATTGGAATTTGTTAAACTATCATCATAGAACTGTAAAGAATATATGCAATATGATGAAATAAAGTAAGAACAATTTGCTTTAGTGTTTTGTTTTTATTGGTCATAACATCTGAAGTTGTTAACGTTAGTGTCATTTCATGTTTGCCACTAGAGGGCAATAATGTGACTGTTCTGTGACTACATAGTGTTAATCTCAATTATTTTCTTTTTCGCTCTTTGCCTCATTTAAATGCATTCGATGATACAATTAGAGGTTCCACTCCATGGAGAAACCGATGAGAGGACACTTGTGTCTTTTGTATCGGTTCTCTTGACTGGATTTTACAAAAGGTCAAAGGTAATCAAGGAAAGGAGATGAGAAAAGTTTGGACAGCAATGTATAATTTATAATGACATGGTCTACTCATCAGGTACATTCCGTGGAATCAATAAATATTTGTAAAAATATAACTTGTGCTGGAACATTATTTTTCAAACTGAATGCTTTTCTCCAGTAAAATCACAGTTGATTCGAAGGGGTTCTGTGATCGACGTAGCTCTTTCGCTTGCGCCAACGCTCTTTCGCTTGCTAACGAAATAATAAGATAAGATAGAGCAAACGCCTTTCCAAAATTATAAAAAGTCCAAAGAGTCTCAACACACATGCATTGTCGCTCCTGAACCTGAACCTAGATACAAGCTAGAGGCAATACCAGAAATTATTCAGTTTCTTCAAAGCAAAATATTCGTCACTGAGATGATTGTATGCCCATAACATCCTAACATGGCGTTTTTTAAAATAATAATTTAGTGTTCAAGTGTTGAATAAAGCGTACAACTGAAGAATATAATATGCAATATGATGTAACATTTTGTATTTTTTTATAATGTGCCATAGACTGTGGCCATCAAAAATCCAGCTATTTGCAGTTCCACGTTAATATTTTGTCTAAAATAAAATGTAATTATGAAGTATAATAAGGATTGTGCCTTAAGTATCCGTTATTGTAATCGTTTTTTGTTTCTGGGAATTAAATAGAAATTGTAACCAGCTTTTTTTAATTAATTTTTTTAGGATGATACTCTGGATTTAAGATCAAACCTCATATTTTCTACATTGAAAACAATCTACTTGAGAAGCAGTTTAAGTACAACATTTGTACCATTGACATCTAAACTGTTGGATTTAATGGTAAATCACTCTAGCCCTCTGGTTAAATAAATACCTTCATCACAAATTTGCCTTTCACACAATCTCTTTCCTGCAAGTCTTTCTACTATTGTTAATTTGACCACATTATTAAGGAAAAGGTTGTAACCTTAACATTGTTTCGAGAAGATGGCAGAGACTGAAAGAGAACGCATGCTTAAAATATTCTACTTCCTCTTTAGATGTATGTATTTTTATAAAACATGGGTGATATCAACTTTTGTCATAGTTTCTGTACATTCTTTTTGGTAGCATGTCTATGTTAAGTCAAAAATAATTTGTTGCATTTTTGTCTTCGTGTGTAATATAATACACTTGATGCATTTTCTTTCTGCTACTGTGCATCTCTAAAATATGAAAATAATCTATAATAAAAAAAAATGTTTTACATGTAAGTCATTCAGCAGGCACTCCATTCCAGAGAGACTGCTAAACCCCAATGGAAATCAAACCCACCATTTTGGCATTGCACATACCAGGCCTCAAGATCTGCTGTACCTATGTGATGTAAGAAGTCAGTTATACTTTATTTAGTCAGATAAACATCCAGTAGACATTCATAAGAACTTCAGTATCCTCAGCCAGTGTTCAGATTAATGTTAGCAAGCTAGACAGAGTAAAGGTAGTAGGACAGATGCTAAATCTGGGTCAATTTCTAAGAATCTTTGTTTTTGTCAAAAAAAAGAAAGAAAAGGTAATTCAATTTCAATTGTATTTTTACTCAAACCATCTATGTATTTGTACTTGGGGTCTGGGAGGTGTGATGTAAGTGACGTCAAATTGTGGTTTAGGAGACTTGGTTGAAGCCAAGATTAAACCAACTTCTGCAATTCTCCAACAGTGATATTTGCAGAATACCTCTCAAGCCATCCTCACTGTGCATGGAGGCAAATACTCTTTGGGTACTCGTCCAGGCAGCTTTATCACAGATTGCCCTGAAGGTTTGTACTTACATCTCTGTAGCTATTAGATTTGTAGCCATTGGCTAATTAATGAAGGTCAGCCACCTTTGGTCTCATTTCATTTTTGGATTTTCTGTCCTTTCCCATTTTGATCAGAGTCATGTGTGCCGCCCCAGTGAAACAGGAAGTCATGAATGACCACTTAAGGGTTCATTATGACTAACGCACATGAACTTGAACAAAAAATATGTCAGTGGGAGGATACTTCTTTTAGATTTGGTTCATAAGAATTCCCAGGAGTACTAAGAATTATGACACAAATCATTTGAGAAAAATATTCATTCATTGATTTTTACCTCAACTAAAGGTTAGAATTTGTTAATATCTTGCGGGTAAGATCAAGCAGAGAAAACAAGACATGTTTGATAATCTTTACCAAGGTGGACAATCATTCTAGAGGCCATTGTGTTGGAGACACTGTTACACAATGTTGTCTGCAGACACAAAGACTTGTCTATAATATTTCACATTGTGAACATAAACTGCCAGTAACTCCACATTGTGCCTTCTGCTCTGTTGCCTGAACTCAGCCTAATGGACATTTTGGCTAGGGTGCCCTGTGAAACTACCCTGATGAGCCAAAACATAATGACCACCTGCCTAACATGCTGTTGGTCCTCCACGCGCCGCCAAAACAGTGCAGTCCCAACGAGGCACGGACTCTACGAAGCCCCTGGTTTCCTGTGGTTATAGACACCAAGACATTAGCAGCAGACCCTTCAAGTCCGGCAAGTTGTGAGGTGGAGTCGCAGTGGATCAGACTTGTTGGTCCAGCACATCCCACGGACGCTCAATCGGATTGAGATCTGGGGGATTTGGAGGCCAGGCCAAGACAAACTCTTCATCACGTTCATCCAACCATTTCCGAACAATGCGTGCAGTGTGGCAGGGTACATTATCCTGTTGAAAAAGGCCACTGCCATCAGGGAATGCCGTTGCCATGAATGGGTGTACCTGGTCTGCAACGATGTTTAGGTACGTGGCACGTATAATAAATTGACGTCCGCATGAACGCCCAGGGTTTCCCAGCAAAACATTGCCCAGAGGATCCCACTCCCTCCACCGGCTTGTGGTCTTCTCACGGGCATTCCTGGTGCCATCATTTTCCCAGGTAAATGGCACGCACATACACATGGCCCACACATAAAAGAAAACAAGACTCATCATACAGGTGACCTTCCACTGCTCCAAGGCCCAGTTCCAGCACTCGCATGCCCATTGAAGGCGCTTTCAACGGTGGTCACAGGGGCCACGGGCACCCTGACAGGTCTGTGGCTGCGCAGCCCCATACGCACCAGGGTGCAATGCATTGTGTGTTGTGACACATTCCTCCCATAACCATCATTAACATTTCCTGCGACCTGTGACACAGTAGACCTTCTGTCAGTTCGGACCAGACGGGATAGCTTTTGTTGCCCTTGCACATCAATGAGCCTCGGGCAGCCATTATAGGTCTGTAGTTTGCTCTTCCTCGGACCACTGTCGGTGGCTTCTCACCACTGCTGACCGGGAGCACCCCACAAGCCTTGTCGTTTCAGAGATGCTCTGACCCAGTCGTCTGGCCATGACAATTTGGCCTTTGTGAAAGTCGCTCAGCTCTGCCTATTTTTCACTGCATCCCACACGTTGACTATGAGAACTGAGAGTTCACTTACCATCTAATCTACCCAGACATTGATCAATATTATTCACTTCACCTGTGAGTGGTCATAATGTTTTGACTCAGTGTACTTAGGGCAAAGGCTGAGGATGATGTAGTTAGGCCACTGACCAGAGTCATATGTGACTTAGGAAAAAGGAGTGCACTACGTAAAGATTAGGGTGTCATTTTTGACCAAGACAAATACAACCTAATGGTTGAAGCAAACACTATGTCCCTTCTTTATTTGTGCAGTCTTCCAGCGTGTGGTTGAGATAAGAGAGGAGAGGGTTAAGAGGAAGTAGAGCAGTTTGCAACCTATCAACATCCGGTGTTACTTCTCGTTACTCACGCTCACATGCAGAGGGTAGGGGTCCAGAATATTGCAGTTCCTTGCCAAAAATGAGCATGTGTGGCCATGTACACAAGCAACCCAAGGTTCCACTTTCACAGCTTCCGCCAGATAGAAAAACAACACAGCAACCTGCCTGGACTATTGCTTAGTTGAAATCTTCAAGAAATAATTGTTTTGTTGTATCTTTTTTAAGTTTGCACTTTGGTATAATTGCATTTAGCGGTGCACTGGAGTGACTTAAAAAGGCAGGGAGGAATTGAGCTTGTCCGGACTCATCTAGTCATTAAATGGATTGAAATAAATCAGCGTCATGATTAAAATAACTGCCATTATACATAAAATGGTCCGGCCACAGCATATTGTGTGAATCTACACGCATGGCTAGCCAGATGATGTGCTAAATGTATTATCAAGGACGGTCAACATTGCCTGACTGCCAATTCCTATATCATCTCATATTGATTGGACAAAAAACAGAAGAACAATAACAGTGCAAAAAGAATGAATGACCAGTTGGCTTGGATATTAATGGAATATTTGTTTTGTTACTATTTTAGGAAGAAAATACATAAATGTAATGTTGAGTGATATATTGATACAAATGGGTTACTCGTTGTTTTAAAATAATGTTGGTAATGTAAAATCAACTGTACAATCGTATAGTACAGTACAGATTTAGACAATTTTATATTAAGGAAAAGACAATAAAGAGATGCCCATTCAAAAGGTGTGATGACAGGGAAAAAATATATCTTTTTATAGGATATTGTGTCAGGGAATGTTTGACACGACTCCAAATGTATGCTTCTCTGCAAAGGGACATTTTAAATTATGGGCAGAATGCTTGATAGGAAGATATGGGTTACTCAGGCCTTTTACTGTACATCTGTTATACCCACTGTCAAACAAGCACAGTTTGCTGTGCCAGTGATTCAAATTAATTAAATGTATTTTGTCCCTGAAATGTCCCAAATATTTGCCTCAGCACTGTGTGCTTATCCCACTGACACTTGCTCAGCCCCAAGTGATTTGCAGACAAATACTTCTACCCAGCAGCCGCTCGTTATGTGCAATTTTCCCCAGGATGGTCAGAATTTTGTGGCCTACTCAGCCTGACTTCAACATTCTCTCTTCCTGTTTCTATCTCTCAGGCGCTCAATGGTCTACTCACATGGATATTTCAATATTTCAATACTGAAAGAGGAGTGACCCCGTGTATAAGTGAATTTGTCCAACATTTTTGCAGGACAGGAATGGTCAATATGTTACGTTTTTTTTTTTGTTGTTGTATTCGCTGCTTTTCTTAAAATACATTTGTTGTTATAATGGAAGTGGAAAGGTGGTGCTGAGAAAATAAGAGAAAAACAACAACGGCCTTTTGAAGCAGATGCTGCCAAATGCAGCACCATAATGGAGGTGTTTCGACGGCCTGTTAAGAATGGTGCTGACAGTGATTCTCTTTCACACAGGCATACTCAGCCCAAATGTGATTTACCTGTCATTACCAAAGTCAAGTAGTCCTACAACAGTGGCGGGGAAATGGCACGCATGATGTCGCGCTTAACTCACTAGCTTCCCGTTCATTTTAGCGGGGTGCGTTACATTGTTATTTTAAAATCTGGTGACATTTTCTCCTCCTGTTGGTAAATGTTGAGTGTGTGCTAGCTAGCTAGCCAAAGTATTACGTAAATTAGTCACTGATAATCGGAATTGTCTGTAAATCTAATAAATTATTATTATTCTTAGAAATACCTGCTCAAAAAAATTAAGGGAACACGTAATCATCACAGTGTAGCACTGAGTCAATTCAACTTCAGGGATATCAATCCATCCTATGAGGAAGCATAAGCGATTGTGAATCAGTGTCACCTGTTTTGGTGCAAATGAAAGTAACAACAGGTGCACTGGAGAGGCAACAACAAGACAATCCGCAAAAAGGGAATGTTTTTGCAGGTGGTGGCCACAGACAATTACTCTCTCCTTATCCTTCCTGACTGATTGTTCTCTAGTTTTGCATTTTGCTAGTGTCCTGGTCACTACTGGTAGGATGAGGCGGAACCTGCAGCCCATTCAGGTTCCACAGGTAGTTCAGCTCCTCCGGGATGGCACATCCATACATGCCGTCGCAAGAAAGTTTGCTGCCTCCCAGTACAGTCTCAAGAGCATGGAGGAGATACCAGGAGACGGGTCGTTACACAGGGAAAGCTGGACAGGGCTGTAGAAGGGCATCAACCAGGCAACAGGACCAGTATCTGTTCGTTTGTGCAAGGAGGATCAGGAGGAGCACTGCCGGAGCCCTACAAAACGACCTCCATCGGGCTACTGGTGTGCATGTTTCTGCCCAAATTGTCAGAAACAGACTCCATGAAGGTGGCTCACAGCCCAGCACCGTGCAGCTCGATTGGAATTTGCCATAGAACACCAGAATTGGCAGATCCTCCACTGGCAACCCGTTCTCTTCACAGATGAGAGCAGGTTAACACTGTGACAGACATGAAAGAGTCTGGAGACGCCGTGGTGAACATTATGCTGCCTGCAACATCATCCAGCATGACCGGTTTGGCGGTGGGTCAGTGATGGTTTGGGGAGGCATATCCTTGGAGGGTTGCACAGACATCCACGTGCTAGCCAATGGTACCCTGACTGCTGTTAGGTACAAGGATGACATCCTCAGACCCATCGTCAGACCTTATGCTGGTGCAGTGGGCCCTGGGTTCCTCCTGGTGCAGGACAATGCCCGGCTTCATGTGGGCAGAGTGTGTAGGCAGTTCCTGGTTGACGAAGGCACTGATGCCATTGATTGGCCCTCACATTCCCCAGACCTGAATCCAATTGAGAACCTCTGGGACGTTATGTATTGGTGCATCTGATGTTGTCAAGTAGCACCACAGACTGTCCAGGAGCTCACTGATGCGTTGATCCAGGTCTGGGAGGAGATCCCCCAGGACACCATCCAGGAGCATGCCCAGATGTTGTCAGAAGTGCATACAGGCATGTGGGGGCCATATACACTACTGAATTGCTGTGATGAAATTCATGCAAAGTTGGAACAGCCTGTGATTTCAAGTTTGAATCCAGACCTCAATCGGTTGGTGATTTTGGTTTCTATTGACTGTTGTTAAGCCCTTTTGTTCTCAACAAATTACAAAGTGTACGGTAAAGACTTTGATCTTTAATATATTTAGATAATCGAGACCCGATTTAAATGTGCTTTAAATGTTCCCTTAATACATTTTGATCGGTTTAAAAACTGTGTTTCTGTTCAAATAAGTTCAAACTAGATTATACAGTAGTACAGTCAATTTAATAGATGACAGTATAGTCAACCAAAACAATGCCAGAACAGAGCCTAAGAAAATGGAGAGGATGGAGGCAGGGTGTGATATAGAGAGAAAAACACCAGAGGAAAGAGTAGAGACACAGACAGATGAAATGAATGCAGAAGTTTCCACCAGTAGTTGATTAGCATACTTCACAAGGGCTCTTGGAAATACATGTCATTATTGCCCTGCACATCTGATGTGAAAACCATCTGTGGCTATATTCACCAGCGCACAGAAAATTTTTTATATTTCTGAGGATGCATGTGCTATATTTTCTCTGATGTGGGTGTGTTATGAACCGTTCAGTAGTAATTTATATGACCTGGTAAACACAGCAACATTTTGACTTTCACAGTGGAGAAGACTGTGAACAAATAATCATTTTAGGATATGGCCAATAGCATTGTTGGATTAAGTGCTAGATGCATGTTGGTGGCTGGGCTGTAACACAACATCTATAGCAGTTCTGTTACTTTTCATCATATGATCAAATGCTCGAAGGCACTGAGGAAGGTCAAAGCTTCATATAGAACTCAACTTAAAATATTTCTTTATAAATTTGTCATTTCGAGTTTTGATTTTAGTAACAAAGTGCAGCGGATTATACAGAATAGATGACGTCATAGATCATTTAGGAATTCACCCAGTAAGCCGTGATAGCATGCTTCTTCTTAAAATGTATTTTAATCTGACACAAACTACGTTCAGTTAGCTACGTAAAGGGTATGTTTATGAAAAGAGAGGGAGACCTCCCGAAAGCAGCTTTAGCTGGAGGCTTCTCAGATGCCGTACTTTAATTTGGTTTCTCTTTCTCTCTCTGTTCCAACCACCATGACCTACAGCCACAGCATTACCACAGTGGTATTCTGGTTACATTCTGGGTATGACGCTTTGCACTCCACAGCTCCACAAACACATCCAGCGCTGCTTGCCACCCTGATGGCAGGGTCCAGCACTGATACACACACACAACATATATTGCCAGGGCCTAGTTTTTTAATAGTATACATATACGCATATACATAATTCATCCATAAACTCTAATTCCCAAAGTTTATCTTGAAGCTCTCCAATATTTTAAACGATCAATCTTTTTGCATTTACATTGAATAACATATATATACACATTTTGTTTTCATCACTAAATAAATATATACTTTTTTTCCCAGGGTCCTCACCTTAAAATCTTCACAAAGGAACCCTAATATCCCTCGGTAGAGCCTTCTAAATTTTCATGCCTGTTTTGAAATGCCTAATCATAGTTATTAATTGTATGTTTGTTTACGAACTCATAAATATGTCTATGTTAATTGCCTGCTGTGTTGGCAGCAGATTTACTCCTAGGTGGCTGATAGTAGTTAACAGTAATAGTAAAGAGTAACAGTATATAGTAACAGCTTATAAGAATTAACGGACCACTGCACCGTTAAGTCCAAAAGGAAAGTTTTGAGTGAGGAACAGAAGCGCTCAGTTTGCAGTGGTCTCTTAATTTTAACCCTTCTGTTCCTCACTCACAACCTTCCTTTTGGACTTTTTTGGAAAGGAATGCAGTGGTCCCTTCATTCCTTCCAGAGCTGTACACTATGTTTATTACATGTTGAGTATGTTTTCCCTCCACCTGCCTGTATAATGTCGTATTACTACAAATGTGGATATGACAGTTCATGGAGTAATTTCCAATTAGATCCTGACATAGATGTTGTCGCTCAGTCACTTCAGTGCAATTTAACTGAAGACTCTAAGCCTATGCTTACTGCATGGACTGTTCCCTAAAGACTCAGTCCAGTGAAACATGAGATTGCCTAAAAGTTGAAATATTATTTTCAAATGTAGTAAATGATGATACTTCCCTTATTGTGTATTGAGTTTTTTTAAATGTATTTTTGGAAATGTAGCTTGTTTAGTAGGGATGAAACATTTGGCTTACTTCTAATACTTCTGTGAATTACTGTCTTTCTGGGTAAGGGGGTGGGCCAGTGCATTCAGCCAGTTACGGTGAATGTTTATGAATATTTATGCTTACACAATCACACTGAGCTTTAAGGACCAAATGAGGTTCAAATAATGAAAAATAGGAACATTTAAGGATTTAAAGGCCAATATAAACTAAATGTTTTGCATTGCCCAGTTGTCCTTTTGACATATTAATCTTTTTTTATTATGTCTGGGTAAAGAAAGCTAAGGTTTGTAACCCAAACATTTAGTTAAATTTAGCCTAAGTTTGGTTCATAGTTTCTCCTGGCTCACAGAGTACCTTCAGTGTGAGGAATCCTCAGGCGTGACACTGCAAAATAATAACTTTTGCTATAAAGTAATATTCAGCAGTAGGAAAATTATAAATATACCTCATGATTGGGCTGGAGAAATGTAATTTCAAATTCATACACAGTGCTAAGGATGCAGGGAATTAAAGAATTATGGCTTTAACAAAATGGAGTCGGCAACCTTTGATTAGCCATTTCCTGTAAGTGAATTAATCAAAAATAGTTAATCAACCCAAACCTAATGGTTTAATTCAATGTACATTTCATTCAATCAATTTTTAAGGTGCCACAGGTTCAATTATGAAGACCAGCTTAGGAGGAACAAAACTGGTGGAAAAATAAATTACATCTGCATAAACGGCAGCTGTTGAACGAACACACTTTTAATCACATAACCCCTAGACTAGATAAGTTAAAGGTACACAGATAAAAAAACGGACAAGGGAACCTGAAGATAAAGGATAGTGCTGTTTCTTACTGTCTTTGATTCTGTTTACAGAATACTCACAATGTGTTTCATTGCTGCAGTAAAGTCCAATGCCACTGAGCATGTATGTGTGTACTTTGAACGATAACAGGCTGTTAATTCTTTCGAAGGTGTATATACTGCTCTGAAAAAAATTAAGAGACCACTACATTTTTCTTTCCTTTCCAAAAAAGTTGAAAAGGAAAGTTTTGAGTGAGTAACAGAAGTGTTCAATTTCCAGTGGTCTCTGAATTTTTTTTGAAAAGGAAATAAAAAGGGGCAGTGGTCTCTTAATTTTTTCCAGAGCTGTATGTTCTGGGGCAGTTATCCTGTAGGCTGTTCTTTGTTAGATTGGCTTCAGTTGATCCATGACTCACCAAACATCTTCTTCAAAGTTTTCTTTCACCAGGTATTGTATGTTGATTGTGCTCACATGAACAATTGTTCATGGAGCATAGTGACATTCATTTTTAAACTCAGTAAGTAAATATATAACCAGTGTAACTGAAAATAGATCTGTATGTAGGACCACCATGACATAGGCAGGTTTGTTCCAGCCCACTTTCATACTAACATTCTACCACCCAAAGGAAAATTAGTGGATACTGGAGATCAACCTATATGCGGTCTCACTGGCCAAAGCTGCAACTTACATAGTGAATGACTTGTTAAAACCACCAACTCTTCCTTTCTGTGGTATTTGACTGGGCAGTTGCTGCACAACAAAACAGGAAATTTCATGTTTCCTCTGCCGGTTATAGCAACAGTTTTCATCACAAGACGTCTGCGCAAACAACACACAGCAGGCTCACAAACACATACATATACATACGCGGACACACCAACACCCCACAAAACACAATGAATATAGCCACATTCTCACTTTAGACCACCAGAAGCAGGCACAGTGAACACATTGCCCTATCGTATAACAAGGAAACAAGATCCAGCGCGTGGATGAGACATTCTAACATTCTAACATTTTAACGTTATAACAAGAACAATTTTATCACATCTGGTAAATTTTAACAGGATATGGTTGTCTTATGTTATTTTTTCACAATTTTTTATTAATGTCCAATTCATTATTATGGCCATGTCTCATCGCCACAACAGTCAAAGATAAAGACATTCTCCCTTATACATGTGCCCAAGCCATTCTGCTTCCTAGAAAATATTCATTTACATACATGCACAATGCAGTGGCTAACACAACTTCACACCATGGGGCTCTGTTTCATGGTTTATAAATATGAGAAACATTTCATTACTGACCTAAACTCAATTATTTTGTAAAGAACCTTTTATTTCCTCCTTTGAATTGTATTAATATGCACACAACATTACACAAATGTAACACGACTTCACATTTGCCTTTTTTCCATGTACATGAAAGTACTTATAGGTTCAGTATGAAGTGGGCTTCCAGCATTTCTTTTTAATGGTCTTAGGAAGCAGTCTGGGCCTGAAGGTCAGCACAAAGATTGCAGAAATCCCAAACAGGCAAAGTACAGGTACAAGAACCAGCAAGATGTACCAGTACACAGACTCTTCCTCACTTCCATCACATATTAGAGAGTCTAAAAGCACCACTCTGTGTGTCCTTTTTGTACGATCCTGACATGAAATATCTGAAAGGTCCATGATGTTCATGGCTTCCGCCTTCTCAAACATTCTGTACCAGTCCAATTGACAGCAGTTAAAAGTGTTTCCACTAAGAAAAACTGTCTTGAGTTTTAAGGCTAATTTTCTAGCCTGTCCCGAGGGTACTGTGGTCAGTTTGTTTTCCCGCAAGTCCAGCAGCCTGAGTTCCAACGTTAGCAGTGAAGCAGGAAGCTGAGTAAGAGAGTTTCTTGCAATGTTCAAAGACTTCAAGTGTTTGAACGAAGAAAAGTCAAAGTCTCTCAGGCCTGTGTTTCCTAATCCTAGATAGTGTAAAGTTCTGCTGAGTTCTGCTACTGATCTGGGCTCGATAATGAGTTCTGGGTTGTTGGACAGCTCAAGGTGTGTAAGGGGTGTCCCTATGAATGCTGACCATGGCACCTTCCCAAGGTTGCACCCTGATAGGTGGAGATGTTTAAGAGAGTTGATGTTTCTCCAAACAAGACAGTCTGATTGGTCACTCCATGGTCCCACCTTTCTCCTGGTCCTGCCTATATCCTGAAGGAGGCATATGCCAATTCTGTTGAAGCTGATATCTACAGAGCTAAGGCTGGTGAGGGAGGAGAACAGCCTAGAAGGTAGACTCTGCAGGTAATTCTGGCTCAGGTTAAGGTAGCTCAGGTTGGCTAGCTCCCTCAAATGATCTTGGTCAGCATGGACCTCTTCCAACATATTATTGCTCACATCCAACTCATACAATGTGCTGGGCAGCTTTTCCTGAGTCAAATTCAAGACCTTGAGGCAGTTTGTCTGCATCCTGAGTCTGGCCAGGTTTGGCATTTTACTGATGAACCCCTGAGGGAAGTAGCCCACCTGATTAACACTCAGATCCAACACTTCTAGAGAGGAGATGTGCCCATGCAGACTCTCGTCCCACAGCTGAGCAGTGACATTGCTCACATTGCCCTTTAGGTTGTAGAACTGGACGCTGGTGGTCCAGCTGGGGTAGGAAGCGTTGTCTGCCAGGTGTTCGTAGAAGCTCACCGTGTTCTGGGACAGATGTAGGTTCCTAAGTCGGCTGTGGGTGGGCAAGAAGGGGAAGAAGAAGATGTTGTTGTCCGTGAGATCTAAAGTCTCTAGCTGGAAGGTTTCCTGGATGTCCTGGTTGGCTATGAACCACTCAATGGCATTGTGACTGGCGTTCAGAACCACCAGCTGGGTCATGTGGAAGTCTACAAGGCAAGACAGGTAGTTGTAGGCCAGGTTAAGTCTCTGAAGCTTGTATAGGTGGTCAAAGGCGTGGTCGATCTCAAACAGTATGTTCCTCTGCAGGTCCAGCTCCCTGAGCTGGTGGAGGCCATTGAAGGAGGTTTCATCCAGCCTCTGCATCACGTTCCTGGAGAGGTTAAGGTACTCTAGGGACGTCAGGTTCTGGAGGAGGATGGTGACCATTTCGTCCGTCAGCTGGTTTTCTGACAGATCCAAAACCTTGAGTCTAGACACTGTTGCCAGTGCCAGACTACTTTGCTGGTAGCTAATGTGAAGTTTATTGGCAGCTAGATTGAGGCTCTCAAGTTGGGGTGAGTTCTGGAAGACCTTTGAGCCCAAGATCTCCAAGCGGTTGTCTGCACAACTTAGAGTACGTAGGGAAGTGTAGCGGGAGAGGGAGTAGTCCTGTAGAGTTTCTATGTAGTTGTGGTTCAGGTGGAGTTCCTCTATGTTGTCAGGTAGGTCTTGAGGTACAGATGAACACCCACTTTTACTACAGAGAGCAGTCTTTTGAGTCTGAAAAAAAAAAAAGAAAATTAAGTGTATGTGCATATGCAGAACAAGTATTTGATACACAGACGATTTTGCAGGTTTTCCCGCTTACAAAGCATTTAGAAGTCTGTAATTTCTATCATAGGTACTCTTCAACTGTGAGTGACGGAATCTAAAACAAATTGTATGATTTTTAAGTAATTAATTTGCATTTTATTGCATGACATAAGTATTTGATACATCAGAAAAGCAGAACTTAATATTTGATACAGAAACCTTTTTTTGTAATTACAGAGATCATACGTTTTCTGTAGTTCTTGACCAGGTTTGCACACATTGCAGCAGGGATTTTGGCCCACTCCTCCATACAGACCTCCTCCAGATCCTTCAGGTTTCGGGGCTGTGGCTGGGCAATACAGACTTTCAGCTCCCTCCAAAGATTTTCTATTGGGTTCAGGTCTGGAGACTGGCTAGGCCACAGTTGCCCTGGCTGTGTGTTTCGGGTCGTTGTCATGCTGGAAGACCCAGCCACGACCCATCTTCAATGCTCTTACTGAGGGAAGGAGGTTGTTGGTCAAGATCTCACGATACTTGGCCCCATCCATCCTCCCCTCAATACGGTGCAGTCGTCCTGTCCCCTTTGCAGAAAAGCATCCCCAAAGAATGATGTTTCCACCTCCATGCTTCACGGTTGGGATGGTGTTCTTGGGGTTGTACTCATTCTTCTTCTTCCTCCAAACATGGGGAGTGGAGTTTAGAACAAAAACTATATTTTTGTCTCATCAGACCACATGACCTTCTCCCATTCCTCCTCTGGATCATTCAGATGGTCATTGGCAAACTTCAGACGGGCGCTGCAGGATTTTAATCCATGAGGGCGTAGTGTGTTACTAATGGTTTTCTTTGAGACTGTAGTCCCAGCTCTCTTCAGGTCATTGACCAGGTCCTGCCGTGTAGTTCTGGGCTGATCCCTCACCTTCCTCATGATCATTGATGCCCCACGAGGTGAGATCTTGCATGGAGCCCCAGACCGAGGGAGATTGACCGTCATCTTGAACTTCTTCCATTTTCTAATAATTGCACCAACAGTTGTTGCCTTTTCACCAAGCTGCAGGCCATCCCAGGCTTGTGCAGGTCTACAATTTTATCCCTGATGTCCTTACACAGCTCTCTGGTCTTGGCAAATGTGGAGAGGTTGAAGTCTGTTTGACTGACTGTGTGGACAGGTGTCTTTTATACAGGTAACGAGTTCAAACAGGTGCAGTTAATACAGGTAATGAGTGGAGAACACGAGGGCTTCTTAAAGACAAACTAACATGTCTGTGAGAGCCGGAATTCTCACTGGTTGGTAGGTGATCAAATACTTATGTCATGCAATAAAATGCACATTAATTATTTTAAAAGCATACAATGGGATTTTCTGGATTTACATGCTTAAAATAAATTACAATAAAAATGACAGACCTCTACGTGCTTTGTAAGTAGGAAAACCTGCAAAATCGGCAGTGTATCAAATACTTGTTCTCCCCACTGTATCCAATAAAAATATATTTCATATGTAATGTGACAGAACTGTCTGCAGGCGAAACTTTGGTCCCGGCAACAGCCCTGCCTGGTGTGTGTGTAAAGGGGAATCAGGGATAACAGGGAACAGTTGTGAGGTTAACCGTCTCTCTCCCTGTCCCCTATAAAGGAGGTGCCAGCAATCAGGAAAGCGAGGCAGAGCTGGCAGAGATAATGAACGTGATGGCCAAGGAGGAGATCCTGAGGAACAGGCACCATGGATTCGTTGCTTACTACCTTTGTTGTTTTACATTCCCCCACAGTTTGGACTATTTCTTTTGTGATTTTGTGCCTGTTATCTGCTTTGTTTGTTTGTTCTAGTTTCAATCATTGGAAATAAATACACATAAAAAGATGGAATACCTTGACTTTGGTTTCCTGTTTTGTTTTATTCCACCATCCCGCGACAAATATATTATTTGCCTGATTATTCGGGTACTTTAGCAGTAACATTTCAAATATTTTTGTTATCTTTTAAATGGTGTATACTGCAACAATTCAACGGTATGAAGGATGTGTGTGTGACCATGTTTCCATGATCAGCCATGTATCTATCTGTTGTGGTAATTTATTATATGTCTTCCCCTCTGAAACCGGAGTGTTACATTTCTCATGAAAATGTGAACAAGATAATTTTCACACCTTTCGCTGAGAACCACAGTGTTTGCGAATCATGCACTAATGTTCATGAGACTATTCACCTGGGCCCATATGATTTGAGTGGATCAGCAAGTGCTTAGATTGGAGCCATTTGTATGCAAATTTTTATGGGTTACATTTTTATGAGCTATTTTCAGTCAAAACATTCATCCCAATTATCCCAACATAGCTTCTGACAGGCACATAATGTTTATTAACGATTTAAGCGTAATATCTCAATGCAGAACAAAAATCGCTATAAAGGGCAATATCACAATGTTTAAAAATTTGTGTCAAGTAGGTATATCTTCATGTTAACTTTGTTTTAGTTGAAAATGATGTCCTTCAAACATTCTATGCACCAGTTTTGGCAGGTGACTTAATGCCTAAGCCTGCTAAGCATGCAAAGCATGCAAAATAATTTAGAGGTGTTTATTTGGTGTGATGAGTGTTAATATAATGGTCAACAGAAAATATATATATTTAGATATAAAACAAATATACAGAGTGTATATATACACATTACCGTTTGGGGTCACTTAGATATTTCCTTGTTTTTAAAAGGAAAGCACATTTTTGTCCATTAAAATAACATCAAACTGATCAGAAATACAGTGTGGACACTGTTTTTGTTGAAAATAACTATGGCAACTGGAAACGGCAGATTTTCAATCGAATATCTACATAGGCGTTCAGAGGCCCATTATCAGCAAACATTACTCCTGTGTTCTAATGGCACATTGTGTTTGCTAATCCAAGTTTATAATTTTAAAAGGTTAACTGATCATCAGAAAACCCTTTTGTAATTATGTTAGCACAGCTGAAAACTGTTCTGCTGATTAAAGACACAATAAAACTGTCCTTCTTTAGACTAGTTCGGTATCTTCAGCATCAGTGTTTGTGGGTTCGATTACAGGCTCAAAATTGCCAGAAACAAATAACTTTCTTCTGAATCTCATCACTCTATTTTTGTTCTGAGAAATGAAGACTATTTCTTGCAAGAAATTGCCAAGAAATTGTACAACCATGTTTAATAATCCCTTCACAGAACAGCACAAACTGTCTCTAACCAGAATAGAAAGAGGAGTGGGAGGCCCCGGCGCACAACTGAGCAAAAGGACAAATATATTAGGGTGTCTCGTTTTAGGAACAGATGTCTCACAGGTCCTAATATTACCCGCAAAACAGCAGTCTCAACGTTAACAGGTATCCGGTATGCTAGCCTTCTAAGCAGAGTTCTTCCTCTTTGATTTCCTTTGGTCGGTGCTCATGAAGGGCCTTCTTTGATTCAAACCAGAGGTTTTCACTGAGACTCAAGTCTAGAGACTGTGATGGCCATTGCAAAATTGTGTTTCAGCAATCAGTTTAACAATTCTTTCTAGTTTTTGATGTATGCTTGGGTTCGATGAAGAACCACTTGCAGAAATGTTTCAGTGATATCATTTAATCAAGGGTGGCAATCATTTTGGAAGTGACTGTGGTTGTATTAGGCAGCTTGTTGTGTGATGAGGCGTGATGGATCATGATATAGGATATAGAACTGACAGAAAAATTTACATTCAATGAAATTACTACACTTCCACAGTTGCAATTCACTGCCTACTTACTGCAGGAAGATTGAGCACTTTACTCAACAATACCTTCCAAAGGTTGTCAGTAAATTTATGAAAACCTCAACACAAGATTACTGAATAAAATGAATCACAGAGAATTTTCCCTGAACTTACTTTGTGTTAATATGAATCACTTAAAACATGTACATGTTTTTACCCCAAAACATAGGATGTTACTTGTAGTATTGGTTGTAATTTGTTGCTTTAAATATTGAAATTGTATGATT
Source organism: Esox lucius (assembly GCF_011004845.1). Taxonomy (NCBI): domain Eukaryota; kingdom Metazoa; phylum Chordata; class Actinopteri; order Esociformes; family Esocidae; genus Esox; species Esox lucius. The sequence goes on from NC_047589.1 coordinate 18,630,952, forward strand.
CAGTGCAATATACCTATCACTTTATTAAACATATTTAACCAACTTAAAAACATATTCAACCAAAATAGTATACAAGGCAAAGTGACGGATCACGGCAGATGAAAATCATATCAAACATTTTATCATAGCAAAATGTGATCCAACAACACCAATGAGCATGACTACAGCTGAGGAAAATGTTATTACTGGATTTTAATCCCTGCTCAGAGTCTGGTAAATATCTTAATGTGACCTTAAAAACTACTCTAAGCTGGGACTTGAAAGCACTGACACGAGGTGTCGGTCTGGTTCAGGTTAAAGGCAAAGGGCCGTTTTATAGTGCCAGTTCGTCCCTGCTTATCAGACCCTGTGTGACTACAACAGTGTTTTTTTCTTCAGAAATCGGGATTCTCCGCATGGAGATCTAGTCAAATGCCAGTGTGGGCCAGAACGGGTAGCTATTTCAGACCTCACAACCTCTGCCAAGGCAAGTGTGGTTTTTACCAGTGTGCAGCAGCTGGCCCAGTGGTGGCTGTGGTGGGGGTGGCAAAGGACTGGCATCATAAAGCTCCACAGGGGCCAGAGGGAGAGATAGAGCAGAGTAGAAGGCAGGCCGTAGATGGGCATCTTAACATCCTCACTGTGGTGAGAAAGATTAAGAAGGGAGGTTATTTCTGGGCTAGCTCCAGCCATCTGAGACTAACCGTACATATCTATGTTTGGAAGGAAGAACAACAGAATACACCAGCTGCAATTTCAAGATCTGTTTATTTATCACTAGTTTTTCCCATTATGTCAGTCACTCTGTTACTTTTAGTTGTTACTATACGTAGTCATCTTTCAAAAGATTGGCATGGCTTGCTATAAAACAGCGCCTTTCCCTCTGCCCCATGGCAAAACAAGCAGAACTGCACCGAATGTGTTTTAACGCTGCAAAATATATTTTCCTCATCATTACAAAACATTTGCAGAAAATGAACGGACGTCAAGACAAGAGCCACTAAAAGGTTTTGCCGTGAGATGAGGGACCCCGAACTAGGCTAAGACTAGCCTGAAGCAAGTGTCACCGGCGTTTAAGTACAGCTGCAGCATGGGTTTGAATCCAGCCCATTGCTTTTTCAGCAAAAAGTAAATAAATCAAAAATGATGCTAAAAATATGACAAATAATCAATAAAATATTCATAAAACTCTGCTATACACTCAATTAACATACCTAACATGAAATAACACAAGTCATTGAACGTATTATTATTATTAACACATTTTCGGTTTTGATGCATACAAGCAGGTACTGTCAGGAGCGCCGGTTGCACTGAGGACGTCCATAGATTGCATCGTTAGTTGTTGCGCTGTAGATTGAAGACACCCGTAGAACCAGTGCACCGCGCATCATCTACTTACACTGGTGGTTAGGTATGGGTCCTTCAAGCCACTGACGGTTGAGCTCCTGACCATATCTCTGGTTTGCGCGATGCAGCATCCAGCATTGGTTGGTCAGTCAGTTCTCTTCTATGTGGGGTGGTGTGTGCTCTGTTCAAAGCGGAGCATTGCTTTTAGTATTTGCGGAAGCAGGCGAGCAACGGAAACCAAAGTCACATGGACAACTGCGATCATACATATTGAGAGAAGCTACACTTAGTACTTAGTGCACAGAGCCCATCGGTATGAATGCATAACGTTATTTGCAGTTGATAATGGCTTATATCAAATGCCCATTGGTTTTTATATCGTACAAGATAGGATTAAACACAGCACTTTCAAACCGTTCTCACTTACAAAACGCCTGGTGTGTTTGCACCCAGCTAACCACACGAAAACGTGTGTATGTGTAGGCTTCTCTTTTACACCACGAAAACCTACAGAGAAAACGCCCTTCTCACCCCTTGCTCTCCTCTACTTTTTGATCATAAGATACTATAAAGAGGAAACCACTCAACGCTCACACCCTTCCTGCCTAACGCTGCAAGCCTAGTTTTCACTGGTGCAACAGCCAACAGTGAAGGTTTATTGGCAATTAGTTCAGCTACTTTGACACTTGAACGTTATGGAGGCATTTATACATTGAAACAAATGTCCTGCTGTAGGAGAAACAAACTTTTTTTTTTTAAGTAGCCTATAAGGTTGTGGTCTTGACATAGAAGCCTGACACTGAACAAACTGGAATTGTCATTCCTGTGATCATAAACACGCATGCATTGCACACACACGCGTCATGTCGTGTTTTCCAACAGTTCTGTAATTAGAATAGGGAATTAGAATCAGGAAGTGTTGGAGCTGGCATTGCTGGGCAGATCTGTAGAGGTTTCCTTCCTGTTTTAATGCTATGTTCTCATCTCACTCTTCTGACTTTGATTGAGTGATTAGCAGCTGAAGCCAGCTTCAGGCCCAGTTGGATATAAACAGCATTTACTTTCCTTAGCTTCACTTCAAACAATAGGCCTGGACCGCTTTTCCTTCAATACCCCAATAACAATACAACTATGCCCATAAATTCCTCACACTCTCTTCAAAGGTGGGTGAGTGAAAAGATTTCATTATACGTCCTCAAATTACGGTTCAACCAGGATAATTCTATAAAAAAAGGGACATTTTGGGCTAAAATGTGTGTGCATGTGGCACTGGATTTGAACACCACTGCCATGCTAAGCTTTCATGTGATTAACACACAGAAAGCTTGATTAACTGATACAGAATTATGGTTAACTAACACATAGGATTATTTAACTCACCCCACCAACTCTACTCTTTATAAGTGCAGAGTAAGACAAAATCCAGTATAACTAAATAAAATGTGTCTTTCAATTAAGAAGGTAATTCAATGATTTCCCTTTCAGTGGGTGATTCTTATTTCATAAAAGGCTTAAGAGGCAATGATTGCCCTCTTGTGGAAGCACCTTATAACATTCAGTGACAAACTGGCACCAGGTAGATTTTATTTGAAGGTTTGTTGACCTATTCAATAGTACCACAGATTAAAACCTAGAAATAAATATAATGAAATACTACAACAAATACTACTGTCATTAAAATGTATGCAGAGTAGCATTGAACCGATGGTAGTGTCATCTCCTCTCATCTATACAGTGGATAAGAACATTTCTGTTATAATGCAATGCATGCGCATGGTTAGCTTTGCCTATGAAGCAGTCTTTCTTGGCATTAATTGTAAGTTGGCAGAAGTCAGGTGCCCCACACTGTATGAAGTCATATGAAAGGGTCAAAGGTCAATCAAGCTGCGTCATTTTGGCATGGGTTAATTCCATGTCCCGTTGTTTCTCCATCCATGGCAGTTACACTTGTGCTCTGGACATGTGACAGCTTACATTGCCAAATATACATTGTCATATACCTTATAATCATGATGATGATTTTTTTTGTGTCTTCACATATTTGCCACGGTTCATATTTGGTTTGGCCTTAAAGGAACATTCAACCAACCGCATTTCCAGGATTTAGCAGTGTTATTACTTCATAAAATAAGTCCTCCTGTACTGTAAATAAAATAGTTCAGCAGCTGAAGTGGATAACTTCCATTTTGAGACAGAACCGCCTTTAAACAACCCCCAGTCCCCCGCTTTCCTTCCCTCTGGCCCATCAATGATCACTCCTGTCCATCAATGATCACTCCTGTCCATCAATGATCACTCCTGTCCATCAACGATCACTCCTGTCCATCAATGATCACCCCTGTCCAATGCCAATATTTAGGTTCCATTCCTGTGGGTATGGAATGTTAGTTACAGTTCTCTCTGTGTCCACCATCAAAGTCATTATCCTCTGTACACCAACTCTGATGTGGCTCTTTTGGCAGTGCTAGCCATCCAGAGGCTTGCCCAGATAGACCATGGTCACCTCTGTGTTGCCATAGACAGCTGAGACCGCCGGGAAGAGGCAGGCTTTAGGCAGACCCCGGAAGGCCACTCCCAGAAACTCAAAGCCTCTCTCAAAGGCCAGCGTCTTGTCATCCATATCCAGAATCACTCGTATCCTCTCCCCGATCTGTGGACGGACACCATTACACTAGAAAGTAATATGACAATAAGTAACAACTAACATACATGGAATATGTTCACTTGAAAGCAACATAATACAAGTGTACTGATATGAGATGATAATCTGTGATTTAAAATGACATGCAATATACAGCACAGACCTAAATCATCCCAAAAATATATATTTTTTAATTATTTAAACAAGTTAAGAATAAAAACGCCACATATTAGTTTAACCATTTATTGGAAAACTATGCACAGCAAAGTACATGTAATGTCTTGGCATTAGGTTCTGCTCCTCTTGGGTAACTCACTGCCATCACATGATCGTGTGCAATACTACCAAAAAATAACACCCCCAAAATATTATTAACAGCAATCCCCACAGGCAAAGAGCAAGGTGCGCAGTACTAATCCCCCCACGAACAAGAAACAGAACCACACAGGTGGAGGCAGTGGTGTTGGGTGAGTTTGCATGCGATTGCTAGCATGACCATCGGCATATCAGACGGAGTAGCAACCTGACAGTTAAATAGACAGGTATGACATCTAATTTGCGATATTGTGATAGGAGGGATCCGACATCACTTGAGTTTCCTGGCTGAACTGGCAATGCTAATTATAGCTTTATTATAATGGGTTATAAACCAAAAATTTTTTTATTAGAGCTTCAATATAACCTTTCTTGCATGCATGAAGATAATTTTGTGATGTACTTCCAGAACTGGCTGTTAAGCTCTGTTTACTCTTTCTAAATGTTTGTGAGTGTGTTTTGCCACTTTGTTCACCAATTAATAGAAATCAAGGGACACACAGAAAACCTACCTGGTACTTGGGTGCGTTGTTGCACTGGGGGAAGTTCCCGTTGACCTCCCCATTGTGGAGTAGGTTGTTATCTACCAGGTTCCAGCCCCAGCTTTGGTCGTCGCTACCCAGGAGGGCCACGTATCCCTGGCATTGCATGGCCGCGCGCTTGGTGGCAATGCCAATCACCGCCACGGTCCCCAGTGGCCCTTCCCACCAGATCTCCCAGGCATGGCGTCCCTCTGAGAAGCCGATTTTTCCACGGGCTCCGTCGGTGCTCTGGGCAATGGGGTTGCGGTGTAGGGTGAAGCCGTTTTTCTTAACGTACACGTTGCGTGAGCAGTCATGAGAACTCAGCGCATGCTGGTAGGACTTGAGCTGAAGGACAGGTTTGTGCAAACACATGTTAGAATTATCAAGAGAAGAGCAAAGATATTCATCAAATATGTCTGTGCATCTCTTAGAATTAAATAACTACCAGTCAAGATTGATTAAGATCAGAATGAAAATATAGCAACCAGTGATCAAATATAGCAACCAGCAATTGTGCAGAAAATATTCATTCCAGAGTACTTATGAAATGTAGTTTTGTACATAAAAATATCAGGAAGTTTGTATAGACAGCTAGGCTAGTCTGTGAATGACAGGGTGACTCATGCTGCCATATTCGACATTGATTAGTATTATTTAGGCAGATAGCCAGTGTGTACTGTACGTGACGTGTGTGTTTGTTTGTTTGTGTGTGTGTGTGTGTGTGTGTGTGTGTGTGTGTGTGTGTGTGTGTGTGTGTGTAACGTTTTATCATTACGTATCCTCTGGATTGAAATCAAAGTCAGTGACCACAGCTATACAGTATTCTTCAAGAAGTAAACAAACGTTAGCTTTACTAGTTAGCTACCTTTCCCTTGTAGGTTGGCAGATTGCAGAGTATGTCAGAGCGCAGTGCCTCTTCACTGAGAGAGCGAGCGCAAAGACTCCGCCACACCTCGCTGTTTTCGTCCGCAAGACAGTTGTTCCAGTGCCAGCAAACCAAGGAGCACCGCATTAGATCATTCAAGTCCAGGTAGGAAAACACATGCTCCAGAACCCGACTTGGTAGCCTGCCTGCTATTCCCACACCTCCGCCCGCTGCCACATAGGAGTTCCCGGCTGAACTAGAACTGGCAGCGGCGGCGCCGATGCAAGAGGACGCCCCTCCGGCGGCCGCAGCCGACATATTTGTCTAATTGAAGAGTCCAACCAATAAACTGTTTATTACAGGACAAATTCCCAAATAAAAATCGTTAAATCAAACCATATACTAACAATACTAATCCCCAAAAAAAAACGTCGGTGATATTGTTATGGATATAATTCGAAGGACCTAGCCCGGTTGGTAAAGGGGGAAGCGGAATGTAAAATCCAGTGAAGGTCCCGGAAACGTTTCTACGTCAATAACAATGCGTGCATTAATAATTCATTATAAATTAGATATTTATTAACAGACATTTTTTTTTATAAACCAAGGCACAAAGAGAACATTATAACTAAAATTAAGTATTGACAATTACAATATGTTTGATTTAATTTTGTGCTCCTGTTAGGACCTTTCTCCGCTATACTGCGCGCTCAGCTGATCCACAGCAGAGATGTTGAATATAATGACGAGATCCCAATGATTTGTAACTCCCACTTATTCCCCTGTTAGGAGCCTTTTGTTGGGTAATAATTTTAAAAAAAGTTCATATAATATATAATAATTTATAGCTTAATAAAATGTAATATCTTAATAAATGTATAGCTTAATAAAAGTCAATTAACATTATGCTTTTTTAGCATTTAATAAAATAATTATAGTTAATACACAAATACACTTTTGTACATCTTACATGACCGCATTTTCTTGAACTTCTAATTATCAATAATAACAATTGAATACATTTATACAGCGCTTTTCATTATTTAGATTAATCTTGAATTCCATTGAAATGATCGACGATATGGATGGATACGTATTAAATATAATCACTTTCACAGAAGAAGCACTTATTGCCCATCTTCTTATTCTACAATATGTGGTTATACTCTGGGGGAATTCGGAAGTGACGCAAATTTCTCGATATATTTTGTGCGCACTGAGCAAAGCCAGAGAGGAAAAGCAAAGGGAGAGGATTATCTCCATTGAAAATCTGTCCAAGCGCGATAGTTGAGTTTCAAATTATGCCAGGGTTATTTGTTAACATAAAAGTTTAGTGATGTTAGGGTTGTTACAAATGTACGGATATAATTAGACGAATGTGGCTATCTTGAAACGACTTGAAAAACGACTGTTGTGTCTGTTTTCTACCTCTTACCTCTTGGCTAGAATGGTCTCACCTCTTTCCGCTTGCTTCCATCTTCCCGGACATGTATTTCCATTGTTAGAGTAGTAATTCGACTATCTTATCAATATTATAGCCTACATAATCTTTGTTAAAGCAGAAAAGAACAGCGTCAACCAGAGCCAGTGAGAGCAACATTAGCTACGATAACCAAAAGTAAACAGCCGAGCAGCAGTGAGAAACTGTGAAATTATAACCGTAAGTAATATTCACAACTAGGCCCGAGATTACAGTTGATATCTATTATAAAAAACCTGTTGCGAAGATTAGCAAAGACTGCGGTGGTTGAAGAAAGGTGACTGGGACAAACAGTAGTACAAGGAGGAGAGAGATGCTGAGTGAAACCCCAACGCAATGCCACCAGGCAGCAGCGGCCCGGCCTTGTTGTTGTGGAGCTACTGCAGCGCTCATTGATAAACTAATGTTTAATGTTAAGGAGCTACTTTGCATGCTCTGTTGGGATTAAGGAGAAAAAAACGTAACGGTCAAAATATAGAAGGCAGCGTTATGCATTTCGTTCGATATTAACAATTAGCTTATCGATGAAACAGTGTCAATTTAGCTAACTTACTCCTACGATCAAGGGTCCCATTACGTTAAACGTTATCACCGCATGCGGAACGGCCCCACATGATGGATAAGTATTATTTACTCGAGTATAGATTAATCTAGCTAACGTTAGGCTGCTAGCTTACTACGTAGCCAATCAATAAAAATACGAGGCTTTTATCGGTAACAATTCGCACAATGTTTCTTGTCTTTTTGTTGTAGTGCCTGAAAGTTGTGCATTATGAACCCAGTGTACAGCCCTGCACCAACAGGGGTCCCCTATGCTAACCCCAAAGGGAATTTAGTCGGATACCCAGGTAAACAGAATTTAACCAGCATGTAATGGATTAAAACATGTAATCCACCTCCCTGTGTTTAATTTATAACACCCATGCAGTCATTTAAAAATGTTTGTTTGATCTTCTGACCTTCTGGTCACCGGACTTATATGACCTTATTCCACAGCTGGATTTCCTGTGGGGTATGCAGCCGCACCTGCGTACACTCCCAGCATGTATCACCCTGGGGCCAACCAGCCGGCCTTCCCCACAGGTACAGTAGCGCATTCTCCGACTTCACAAACCGTCAACCAAAGTCTTGCTTACACGCTGAGCCACATACAACCAATATAGTTTGGGCAGGGAGGATGACTCACGGTTATATCCTGACCGGATTTGAGTCATATTAACTCGTAGTGGTCTGAAGCCGATACGTAAATGGGATAACAGGTGCATTGTTGTATACAGTAGTAGATCGTTACTGTGCTGGCGTTACAGGCTGCTGCTTCGTGACTGGTACTTGCACCATTGTTTCATCACGTTTGCTTTAGCTGAACATGCAGAACCATACAGCTCTCAGGAGAGACGATTATGAATTCAGGGCTGTCGAAGAGGCAGACATTTTTGCCTGTCCTCATCTTTTACGGCTACATATATTTTACCGTCCACTTTCTGTGTCGTGCCGTCTCTTGTGTTGTGCAGGCCGTGAGGACAATGGACTGTCCCTTTACAAGGAACAGGACAAATGCCAGACCTGAAGCATCAATTGTTTTGTTTGTCTATATTTGCATGTTTCATGTAACTTAAGTTGGTAGAGCAATGGCACGTGCATATTGGGTAACATTTCAAGTGGGACTCTGTACAGATAAACTGCTAAATCACACGAATGTAATGTAAAGTGTTTAAATGTAATGTCTCTGCAACCCTCTGATTTAGGTTACGCTCCGGGCACTCCTTTTAAAATGTCTTGCTCCCCCACCACGGGGGCAGTCCCACCCTACTCCTCATCACCCAACCCCTACCCAGCGGCCGTCTACCCCGTGAGGAGCCCCTACCCCCAACAGAACCCCTATGCTCCGGTATGTCTGTGTGTTGGTCAATGTTCAGACCCTACTGCAATGTGTTTGATCTACCCCAGTAATCTGAAGTAATCTGGATGTAAAATAACTTTTTTTCTGCTGTGGCGTGTATCAGATATGTGTTTCTTCAGGCGTAAACTGGGGTCGAAAAAGCTGGAAGGTATTGTACCTTTTGATGCATCGTCTTGGTTTCTCTTCTGCTGCCTCACTCCTCTAAAATGAGAACTGCCGTCTTGCATGGTTTAGATAGACCTGAGCTGGTGGTTTGGTCAGGCACTTGGTTGAGTGATCATCATCATCATCATCATCATCATCTTCTTCCGCTTCATCCGGGGCCGGGTCGCGGGGGCAGCAGTCTAAGCAGGGATGCCCAGACTTCCCTCTCCCCAGACACTTCCTCCAGCTCTTCCGGGGGGACACCGAGGCGTTCCCAGGCCAGCCGGGAGACATAGTCCCTCCAGCGTGTCCTAGGTCTTCCCCGGGGTCTCCTCCCGGTGGGACGGGACCGGAACACCTTCCCTGGAAGGCGTTCCGGAGGCATCCGAAACAGATGCCCAAGCCACCTCAGCTGACCCCTCTCGATGTGGAGGAGCAGCGGCTCTACTCCGAGCTCCTCCCGGGTGACCGAGCTTCTCACCCTATCTCTAAGGGAACGCCCAGCCACCCTGCGGAGAAAGCTCATTTCGGCCGCCTGTATCCGGGATCTTGTCCTTTCGGTCATGACCCAAAGCTCATGACCATAGGTGAGAGTAGGAACGTAGATTGACTGGTAAATCGAGAGCTTCGCCTTGCGGCTCAGCTCTTTCTTCACCACGACAGACCGATACATCGACCGCATTACTGCAGAAGCTGCACCGATCCGTCTGTCAATCTCCCGTTCCATCCTTCCCTCACTCGTGAACAAGACCCCTAGATACTTAAACTCCTCCACTTGAGGCACTCTCCACCAACCTGAAGTGAGCAAGCCACCCTTTTCCGACTGAGGACCATGGCCTCAGATTTGGAGGTACTGATTCTCATCCCCACCGCTTCACACTCGGCTGCAAACCGTCCCAGCGCATGCTGAAGGTCCTGGTTTGAAGAGGCCAACACGACAACATCATCCGCAAAGAGCAGAGACGAAATCGTGTGGTCCCCAAACCTGACACCCTCCGGCCCCTGGCTGCGCCTAGAAATTCTGTCCATAAAAATTATGAACAGAACCGGTGACAAAGGGCAGCCCTGCCGGAGTCCAACATGCACTGGGAACAAGTCTGACTTACTGCCGGCAATGCGGACCAAGCTCCTGCTTCGGTCGTACAGGGACCTGACAGCCCTTAGCAAAGGACCCAGGACCCCATATTCCCGAAGCACTCTCCACAGGATGCCGCGAGGGACACAGTCGAATGCCTTCTCCAAATCCACAAAACACATGTGGATTGGTTGGGCAAACTCCCATGAACCCTCCAACACCCCGTAGAGGGTATAGAGTTGGTCCAGTGTTCCACGGCCCGGACGAAAACCACACTGTTCCTCCTGAATCCGAGGTTCTACTATCGGCCGTATTCTCCTCTCCAGAACCCTGGCATAGACTTTCCCGGGGAGGCTGAGAAGTGTGATCCCCCTGTAGTTGGAACACACCCTCCGGTCCCCCTTCTTAAAAAGAGGGACCACCACCCCGGTCTGCCATCCCAAAGGCACTGTCCCCGACCGCCACGCGATGTTGCACAGGCGTGTCAACCAAGACAGCCCCACAACATCCAGAGACTTGAGGTACTCAGGGCGGATCTCATCCACCCCCGGTGCCTTGCCACCGAGGAGTTTCTTGACCACCTCGGTGACTTCAGCCCGGGTGATGGACGAGTCCACCTCTGAGCCCTCATCCTCTGCTTCCTCAATGGAAGATGTGACGGCGGGATTGAGGAGATCCTCGAAGTACTCCTTCCACCGCCCGACGACATCCCCAGTTGAGGTCAACAGCTGGCCACCTCTACTGTAAACAGCGTTGGTAGGGCACTGTTTCCCTCTCCTGAGGCGCCGGACGGTTTGCCAGAATCTCTTCGAGGCCAGCCGATAGTCCTTCTCCATGGCCTCACCGAACTCCTCCCAGGCCCAAGTTTTTGCCTCCACAACCACCCGGGCTGCAGTCCGCTTGGCCTGTCGGTACCCGTCAGCTGCCTCAGGAGTCCCACAAGCCAACCAGGCCTGATAGGACTCCTTCTTCAGCTTGACGGCATCCCTTACTTCCGGTGTCCACCACCGGGTTCGGGGATTGCCGCCTCGACAGGCACCGGAGACCTTACGTCCACAGCTCCGAACGGCCGCTTCGACAATGGCGGTGGAGAACATGGTCCACTCGGACTCAATATCTCCAGCCTCCCTCGGGATCCAGTCGAAGCTCTGTCGGAGGTGGGAGTTAAAGATCTCTCTGACAGGAGACTCGGCCAGACGTTCCCAGCAGACCCTTACAGTCCGCTTGGGCCTGCCGAGTCTGTCCAGCTTCCTCCCCCGCCATCGGATCCAGCTCACCACCAGGTGGTGATCAGTTGACAGCTCCGCCCCTCTCTTCACCCGAGTGTCCAAGACATACGGCCGCAGGTCAGATGAAACGACAACAAAGTCATTCATCGACCTGCGGCCTAGGGTGTCCTGGTGCCATGTGCACTGATGGACACCCTTATGCTTGAACATGGTGTTCGTTATGGACAAACTGTGACTAGCACAGAAGTCCAATAACTGAACACCACTCGGGTTCAGATCAGGGGGGCCGTTCCTCCCAATCACACCCCTCCAGGTGTCACTGTCGTTGCCCACGTGGGCGTTGAAGTCCCCCAGTAGAACGATAGAGTCCCCAGTTGGAGCACTTTCCAGCACCCCTCCCAGAGACTCCAAGAAGGTCGGGTACTCTGCACTGCCGTTCGGCCCATAGGCACAAACAACAGTGAGAGACCTATCCCCGACCCGAAGGCGCAGGGAAACGACCCTCTCGTTCACCGGGGTAAACTCCAACACATGGCGGCAGAGCTGGGGAGCTATAAGCAAACCCACACCAGCCCGCCGCCTCTCACCATGGGCAACTCCAGAGTGGTGAAGAGTCCATCCTCTCTCAAGGAGTGTGGTTCCAGAGCCCAAGCCGTGCGTAGAGGTGATTCCAACTACCTCCAGTCGGAACCTCTCAACCTCACGCACTATCTCAGGCTCCTTCCCCGCCAGCGATGTGACGTTCCACGTCCCTAGAGCTAGTTTCCGTGTCCAGGGATCGGGTTGCCTAGGCCCCTGCCTTCGACTGCCGCCCGATCCTCTACGCACCGACCCCTTATGGTCCCTCCTGTGGGTGGTGAGCCCACGGGAAGGCGGCCCCACGTCGCTCCTTCGGGCTATGCCCGGCCGGGCCCCATGGGGAAAGGCCCGGCCACCAGGCGCTCGCGTGCGAGCCCCAACCCCGGGCCTGGCTCCAGGGTGGGGCCCCGGCTGCGCCATACCGGGCGACGTCACGGAACTCAAATAATTATTCATCATTAAGGGGTGTTTTGAACCGCTCTTAGTCTGACCCGTCGCCTAGGACCTGTTTGCCTTGGGAGACCCTACCAGGGGCATATAACCCCAGACAACATAGCTCCTAGGGTCACTCGGGTACTCAAACCCCTCCACCACGTTAAGGTGGCAGTTCATGGAGGAGTGGTTGAGTGATTGACTAGAAAAATAAAATGTCGTCCAGCGGCCTTATACAACAGCTGTTTCTTAGTTATATTTTGATGGATAGATGGATTTCTGTGTTTGTGTAGGTTTTATCAGTGTGTAATTATGTAGTGCAGTTACCTAAATTGTAATGAATGTTCATAAACCTTTTTGGACAGCTAATAGCCAATGAGTGAAACAGTCATCTACTAGTTAAACTAACAAAACTACTGTAGATACGGCACACAATGCAAAATGGGCCCAGGCAATATTATACACCACCGCCACAATGAGTATGTGTGTGCATTCCACTACTACGCTCATGATACTGGGTGCTTGACCACAATGTCAAACTGTAGAAATTGGTGGAAAATCTGTGACTTGCTTCCATAAATTCTGAATTATTTGTGCAATGAGATATGTGACCAAATAAATTATAATAATCAGTCCATTATATTAATCTGTCCCAATACTTTAGATGCCCTGGAATACAGGGAATAGCCTATATAAAGGCTATATAAATTGTTTTTGTTTTTAAGTGGTGAAGCCAATATGTGTGCAAATGTCATTAAAATCTGAGAATCTATACATTAACCTTTCAGTAATTAGACTTAAAATTCCATTTCATCTCTCTCCCAGTTATTATGGGATATAGTCACTGACTTTGTGACTGTCAGTCACATGTGTCATTGAAAAGTATGGTAGAAGTTGCGTATTGTTTCTGTATAATGGGGTTGTATATACATAACTAGCTAATTATCCAACACTTCTGTACAGCTCTATATTTTGTTGCCCAGTTGTTGATAATGGTGCATACAGTTTAGAAAGCTTCATGGTGTGCACGTAATGATTTTTTTTTTTCCTGCTTTACATTTCATGAAATTTCATGTGAGATTGCATGAAAAGGCTGTTTGATGTATGAAGGAAAAATCCTCTTCTAAATCTTCTCTTACCATGCCTTATGTAACAGAGGCCAGCGAGTACAGTGCTGTGCAGTGAATGCAAACCTCACGCCTTAAGAGGCTCTCTAGCGACAGATGCTAGGGCCCATGTGTTTTAGCCTACCCTAGCGACAGATGCTAGGGCCCATGTGTTTTAGCCTACCCTAGCGACAGATGCTAGGGCCCATGTGTTTTAGCCTACCCTAGCGACAGATGCTAGGGCCCATGTGTTTTAGCCTACTCTAGCGACAGATGCTAGGGCCCATGTGTTTTAGCCTACTCTAGCGACAGATGCTAGGGCCCATGTGTTTTAGCCTACTCTAGCGACAGATGCTAGGGCCCATGTGTTTTAGCCTACTCTAGCGACAGATGCTAGGGCCCATGTGTTTTAGCCTACTCTAGCGACAGATGCTAGGGCCCATGTGTTTTAGCCTACTCTAGCGACAGATGCTAGGGCCCATGTGTTTTAGCCTCCTCTAGCGACAGATGCTAGGACCCATGTGTTTTAGCCTACTCTAGCGACAGATGCTAGGACCCATGTCTCCTTGCTAGAGCACCCAACTCCCATCCTGAGGACCCGGGTTCGAGCCCGAGAAGGACCTGTTACGTTAGGGATGTGGCAGTACACGTATTTGTTAACGTACCATATGGTTGGGTGGGTCTCTTTAGATCGCACTTAAACCCAAATCTGTGCATAAAAATGTAATACTATTTTCCCATTTGCAACACGGTTGAATGCCTCCACTTTAATCAAAATGATGATAATTGTTGGTGCTTTACGAACTAAATCGAGGAGGATCCGCTACTGTAGTACTACAATGGTGAGTGGTGGTATTGATAAAACGACATTATAGATTCCTCCAGCTTTGTTTAAATCTCAGTTTTGGGAGCATTTTGGAATTTCAGTATGAAACAACAGTGATGGACAGAGAGGTGTTGATGAAACATTAACCGTTTGTCTCAACTGCTTGATTTAAGTAGCCCGCGCAGCTGATAACACCTCAATCATGTTGACACATCTTCACCAACATCACCCCAGTATCAATGTCTTAGGAGTAGTACATGAACGCAAAGATACAACACAACCTCGTCTCCCCAATGCATTCAAGGAGCCCTTAACTGTAGTCTGATTGGGCTAAAGAAATTACAAAAGCAAGGGCTGTGTAGAGCTGCAGATATGCCGCTGTACAGTTCTGTCGTTGAGGGTTTCGGCGCCTTCTGTGGTGCTCGAGCCAAGTCACGAATGTCCTTCTCCAACCTGGTTCGGCAAACGGCTACAGTAGCACCCACACTATAAAATGTTTGTGCCATTTCTACATTTTGCACTTTAATTTTAGATATGTGCCCTCATCAGGCATTATATTCCTACTAGATTAGTGTTGCATCAGTTTTGCCAAATACAGTTTTTCCTTGTCAGTCAATCTCATCCCTGATTCATAGCTTTATTCATGAGTACACACATTGTTTCCTACCTTCTATGTCTCAGAAAAAAGGGCAGGCACATGAGGCCGCGGACTATATGCAAGAGATAATCGCATCATAGGTATAATTTAGAATGAATTGACAATTCTGAATGTTCCGTAATAGAGGGGAAAAGCTGCCAGGTATTATAAAATGTTTCACAACATCAGAATTAATTGTTCTTTCTAAAATGAGACACTGAATGAATTAGTTTTTTCTGGGGCTTGCGTAATCTTTTCAGCGCCTCTTAAACTACCAGGATAATGTAACAGTAGGTTGTCTGGTTCAAAGGGAGCCTCTGGGTCATCCCAAAAATATCAGACAGGTTTCCACAGAGGTTTAACATATTACAAAGTTACACAAAACTGAGATATAAGGGGAAGTTCTTTGTAGTTTATTTTTCTTTTCACCTCCGGAGAAAAGTCCTCAGATTGTTTGATTCGTCATTCTTATGTGATTACACCTTAAATGGCCCTTCTGGTCGACAGGTTTAGCCATTAGCATTCGATTGTCTGTTCAGATCTGTACACTTTGTGTCGACTGGAACTGAGGATGTGCTTTGATGTTCAGTAATTCGCTGGTTATGCAAAGCCCATGTAGTGGTGATGGCATCTACTTTAATGTTTAGCCTTGTTTCTCAAGGGCAGGAGATGGGTCATTTTCATAGGCTCTGCACGAGGTTCCTCCATTCAAAGTTACATTATGTATGTGGCATCCTGTTTGGGAATGCTAGAGGCCTTCTTGCCTCTACTTGGCTTAAAACCGGATATTTCCACACAGACAGATTAAGAATTCAGAATTAATATTAGCTGCAAAAGGACTAATGATAATAATGGGGTGTGTTGGTGTCTTGGGTAAATAATCCAGGAGCTACCCTTCCAGCCTACTATGCCATATCACTGGAAATGCTATAGCTGCATTGTTATGAGAAAAATAACAGTATGTAGGGAAAACTGAGTGCAACCGTGTCTGCCTAGTACCAAATAGCCTACATATTTTACTGAATGTGGCACTGACCTAAGCTCTTCTCCCTTAGCAGCAAGGCACTTATTACACACAGCCGCTGTATGCAGCTCCGCCCCATGTCATTCATCACACTACAGTAGTCCAGCCCAATGGAATGCCAGCAGCCATGTATGCCCCGCCCATGCACCACCAGCCTCGTCCCCACAACGGCATCGCCATGGGCATGGTCGCAGGGACAACCATGGCCATGTCAGCCGGTGAGTGCAGTTCAGATATATCTTTTTTTTTATTGATTCTTTTCCCTTTTTTTTTTTTTTTACCCTCAAATATAATTGTCTCAACGCAGTATGTACGTCTTTGACAAGGATCTATTTTGTTGTTTTTATTGCCTTTTTAACACCTCCAGGAACCCTGTTGACACACTCCCCAACCCCCCTCGCCCCGCATCAAGTCTCTATGCCTACGTACCGACACCCAGGCACGCCCACCTACAGCTATGTGCCCCCCCAGTGGTGAGGTGATGTGGCACAGTGAGTACTGAGTGCACTCTTCACATCATGTCCTTCATGGTCTCTGTGGTCAGTGTTCCTGGAGAAACACAGGCCACTGACACTTGGAATACATATAAATGTGAAACCATCGAAACAGTTGCTGCCTGTCCGTAGAAATACCTTATATATATACTAAAACCAAAAGTACAACAGTTTATTTAGTCAGTGTTTTGTCTGTTTCTTTCTTCAGGTGTAAGACTGTAGATATGCATTCACACTCCAATCCAGTATTCTACAGCTGGTGATGAGAACGCCAGTATCTCCTACCAGCTGTTCTTCCTTCCAAGCATAATGTGAATCTGAAGCCCAACTACAAAACAGGTCTGCTCAGAACAGGATGAGGAGAATCTTCCCACTCCTGACTTCCTGTTTGGAATAATGCTATCCCAGAATTCTTTACTCACTGCTGCATATCTTAAGTCTGATGGCAGTCTCCACGCAAACGTGACGGTGGACTGTCTTGCAATTTTTATAGCTAACTAATAAGTGGTGAAAAGGGAGTTTGAATTTGTTTTTATTTTGGTATCTATCAAGTTGAATGCATGTGTGTGTATATATAGCATTATATTTGCCCTTGACTGATGCGAAGTCATCAAGAAGCAAAAATCCAAAGGAACTAAAAAATTACTTTGAATCACCAATGCCATGTCTTAATGTCAAACATTAAAAGTAAAATGTTTATTTCATACCAAGAAGTAACTTAATTTTAACACACAAAGCAGTGCTGAACAAAGGTTAGTTTTCATTGCTTGTTTTTGGTGACTAGAATGCTATTATTTCTTTGGGTGATGCTGTGTCAGCATTTGTCTGTCAGCAATTTTTGTATTTTGGGGAAGGCGGCGATTTTGAGTTTTGTGCCTCTTGTGACAAGATGTCTGATATCCATTCCAACACTAAATCATTCTTCAATTTCTTTGCCCATGAAAGATGTTGTGAACCCATACTGAGTCCCAACAGTTTTACATTGCTTATTTTCTTTTCCTTGTGTTACATTGTCATTGACCTGAGAGTCATTAAAGCACTACAGCTAAATACAACAAATCTATCATGACATTTTATCTATTCCACCATCACAGATAACCAAGGACATTTCATTAATGGAGGGTAGTTCAAACCATTTGGACTGTTTCACTGACAGTGAGTGACTGAGCGAGAGAATTTGTATGCATGCGAGTGTGTTTGTATAAGATTCATTTTGCTGAAAGCATAAACTGAAGCCAACAGTGTACATTGTACATACAGCTGTAATGTATGTATCATACTGGAACATTTCAACAGATTCCTTTCTGTCATTAGTTTGAGTTTAACAACACCAGGCACTACAGACTTCAGAATAACTGCTAACCTGAGACGTTTTAACAGGTTTGAAACTTTTTTTGATGGATTTATTTTGATCAATTAAATTGATTTGTAATTTTGTTAGCACTACTGGAAGACACATTTCAATCCTTTAATTGAAATGCTCTGTTTTAAGGATGCCAAAACATTGCCATTGTTTGCTAGTTACCTCAAGGCTCCACCATTACTTACCGATGTGTAATTGTCTTCAAGTCGCTCGTCTATGTTGCCTAAGCCACCTCAGTTACTGTTTTGTAATGTTTTGGTTTTGTATTTTCAAGAAAGACCAAAAATAAATAAAAGTATAAGAATTGTCATTGTTATATTTTTTTATTTCATTAAGTCCTGTTGCCTTTATGTTTTTGTCCCACTTAATGTGCTGTTTCTGCTGACCGTTATGGCTCTATAATGCAGAGCTGGTTGTAACGTGTGCATTTGTTTGAGGCTCACTGCTATACTCTAGTCAGGTTATTGTTTTGTTGTCCACCAGATGTATCCCTACGAGATATCTTTGGCAAAGTAGATGTTTTATTGTGAAGGTATAGATTGATGTCTAAGATGTCTAGTGATGTAGAATTATGGTAGCCTATAAATTTTTTAAATATTCTTACTAGATCTTGGGTTCAGTCTGTCATTTGAATACTTTACAAAAGGGAGTGCGCATAATTTTTTATTGATACCTGGAGAAAGCTGGATCTTTCTGAACTTAAAATGGATTGCCCTCCCTTCAGCTAAATGCACCTAGGGAAAAAACAAGTGACCATCCCCTTTAAAATGAATAAAACCAATATAGCAAATTTGCATAAAGAAACAGGAGGAAGACGGGGGTATTATGGTTTGGAGCTGCTTTCCTGCCTCAGGGCCTGGCCAACTTGCCATCATTGAGTAAACCATAAATCATACATTTTAATGACAAAATTATACAACCAAATTTTTGAGAATGTGAGGTTATCTGTCACTAAGCTGAAGTGAACATGGATCTTGCGACAGGAAAATGATCCAAAACACACGAGAAAACAAGAAAAAATGAAATTGGGTCTTATGGAGCGGCCAAGTAAAAGCCCAGATCTCACTCCAATCCAAATGCTGTGCTGAAAAGCATGCAAAAAGCCCTCAAGCATGACATAGATGAAGCAATACTATAAAGAAGAGTGTGTAAAAATGTTTTCCAGTTGATGGAAGTGAGTGAGTTTTAAGAAACGGCTACATTGTTATTTCAACCAAAGGGGCCAAAATTTGCTATTTAAGCTAGGGGTAAACTTATAATTTCTTTTTGATGAATAAAGTGATTGCAAAGTATTGTTTTTCAGTTTCATTTCATTAGTTTACCATAATCTACCAATACATTTAAAGTGAAGATTAAAAGTAGAAATATGTACAGCTTTCCAGGGGATATGCTTACATTTTCATATGACTACATGAGATATTTAAGTATTTTTGTTTTTAATAAAGCAGCAAGAAATTTCTGAAAACATGTTTTCCATTGGTCATTATGGGGCAGTATGTATTGATTTATGTGAAGGGGTCAGAATACTTTCCGGAAGCACTGTAATCATTAAAGATTTAATGGCGATTTGCCAAACCTTTTCAGAGTAAAGCATTTAAAAAATCTTTGATAAGTGCTGCTTTTATGGCGAAATTCACTGTAGCAGTAAGCTAGGCTGTCTCTACCTAAAGACATCAGTTTTGGAGAGACATCCAGTAGACACCAGAATGTCCAGCTTCAATGTTCATTAGGTCTCTGCTTGTTTGAGAAGGCTTATGTAGCAACAAAAAAACCAAACAGACATTTTAACAGGTTTGAAACTTTGATGACCCCATCAACACTTTGGTCTGAAGAAAGACCCCTGTCTGAACCCGTTGCCCAGTTATATGGCTGCGTACTGACTTCTGAGAGGTAGGCTCCATCTTCACTCTCAGGTCACAAGACACAAATGTTTGTCTCAGTTTAATCAATAGGACATTGCAGTATTTCTACAATAGCTCTTTTTCAAGTGGTAAATTGATCTCCTGACTGGTCTTGGGTAATGTACACTGAACAAAATTAAAAACGCAACACTTTTGTTTTTGCCCCCATTTATCATGACCTTAACTCAAAGATCTAAGACTTTCTCTATGTACACACAAAAAAGGCCTATTTCTCTCAAATATTGTTCACAAATCTGTTAGTGAGCACTTCCCCAGATAGTCCATCCACCTCACAGGTGTGGCATATCAAGATGCTGATTAGACAGCATGATTATTGCACAGGTGTGCCTTAGGCTGGCCACAATAAAAGGCCACTCTAAAATGTGCAGTTCCATCACACAGCACAATGCCACAGATGTCACAAGTTTTGAGGGAGCGTGCAATTGACATGCTGACTGCAGGAATGTCCACCAGAGCTGTTGCCTGTGAATTTAATGTTTATTTCTCTACCATAGGTGTTTCAGAGAATTTGGCAGTACATCCAACCGTCCTCACAACCGCAGACCACGTGTAACCACACCAGCCCAGGACCTCCACATCCAGAATCCAAGATCATCTGAGACCAGCCACCCGGACAGCTGCTGCAACAATTGGTTTGCATAACCAAAGAATTTCTGCACAAACTGTCAGAAACCGTCTCACGGAAGCTCATCTGCATGCTCGTCGTCCTCATCGGGGTCTCGAACTGACTTCAGTTTGTCATCGTAACCGATTTGAGTGGGCACATGCTCACATTCGATGGCATCTGGCTCTTTGGAGAGGTGTTCTCTTCATGGATGGTGCATACCGAGATCCTGAGGCCCATTGTTGTGCCATTCATCCACAACCATCACCTCATGTTGTAGCATGATAATACACGGCCCCATGTTGCAAGGATCTGTAATTCCTGGGAGCTGAAAACATCCCAGTTCTTACATGACCAGCATACTCACTGGACATGTCACCCATTGAGCATGTTTGGGATGCTCTGGATCGGCGTATACGACAGCGTGTTCCAAGTCCTGCCAATATCCAGAAACTTGCCACAGCCATTGAAGAGGAGTGGACCAACATTCCACAGGCATCAATCAACAACCTGATCAACTCTATGCGAAGGAGATGTGTTGCACTGCGTGAGGCAAATGGCGGTCACACAAAAATGTGCAGTCACACTGACTGGTTTTCAGACCCCCCCCAATACAGTGAAACTGCAAATTTTTGAGTGGCCTTTTATTGTGGCCGGCCTAAGGCACACCTGTGCAATAATCATGCTGTCTAATCAGCATCTTAATATGCCACACCTGTGAGGTGGATGGATTATCTCGGCAAAGGAGAAGTGATCACTAACACAGATTTAGACAGATTTGTGAACAATATTTGAGAGAAAAAGGCCTTTTGTGTACATAAAGAAAATCTTAGATCTTGGAGTTCAGCTCACGATAAATGGGGGCAAAAACAAAAGTGTTGTGTTTATTATTTTGTTCAGTGTATATTACCAGGGTGTTTGAGTAGGGTGCTTGAAAATTCACTTGGAATTGTTGAATGCATTCTCCTCCAGGTGAGTAGGTAAAAGCAAGTACTTCCTGGTTAAGCATACAGATTCTCCAAAGCATCAGAGCCTGCTGGGAGTTGCTATGAGGCAAGACTGTCATCGAGGATTTTACAAAATTGTGGAGGGCCGAAAAGCGGGGTAAAATTTAGGTCAATCTTTAGAAGTTGGTGGACTCTAATCTATATTTAAAAAAAGGAATTAACATTGTTATGGTGGGTTTGAATGAATTGTTTTGCTTTGTGGGGTGAATCACACACACATGCTCCTCACTGTTCTGTCAGACATCACAGTCGATCCCAGGGGAGAGCAGTCAATCACAGAGCTACTTGTTTTTAATTGAGGAAAACAACTCCAATGAAATGCCGGATTTAGACTTCTGTGTGCATGACAAGCTAATAGTTTGGTTTACAAAACATGGTTAATGATGGCAGTCTTAAGTGATAGTAATACCAACAAATCTGATTTTAGTGAATAGAAAATATCTTTGCAGCTCAAAAATAATTCAGTCCGACAAAACGGCTCAGAAACAGTTTACCTTTGCAAACGTGGATTCAATTTTTTTTGGGACAGTGTAGATAGATGAAAAAGCCCCAGATGTCACTAGTAAGGTGTTTTTTAGCATCTCATCCAGCTAACCTACTTCCCCGGAATCTTCAAACCGCCTGTAGTCTCTTCATCAGCCGAAAAAGAAAGGACATCTTTTGTCACAACAGACAGCTTTGTTTTACCAGAGACCCATGCATATCCTTCTGTAAATTAAGACTTGTGAAAGGTCTTGCAGACAGTCAGAGGGAGAGAGAGAATGAGAGAGTGCTGATGGAAGACTCAGGGGACATTCGACTGATCTCCCAGTAGTTGATCCAGCCTGTCTGGGGGGTTTGAACTGAAAAGCAGTAGTCTGGCTACCAGTTTGTTTTGGCTTCCTTGCAAAATCCTAATTAAAAATATGTGAGCCATGTGTTTGGATTGATATTGAAAACAATAGAGTTGCCAACAGCAGGCGTCATAGTATATACTGTATACATTATACCAAAATGTAAGATTAAAATGTTGATTGCATGATACTGTATATTTTCTTTTTAAGCGATATTGCACTCCAGTTTAATCTTTACAATTTTTGCAAAACATTTTAGCTAAATGCACAGTTGCCTTTAAAAGGTGCAATGCCTATAACCCACTTTCGGACTGAATCCAGGCCTCAATCTCTGTAACTCAATATTAAAATAATTTGGTAGCAATTATTTGGTAGCCCTTAACTACTGGATATTAGGAGATGCTTCAAATAAAACAGGAAAACATCTTTGCACAGAGTACAATAAACTTTATCCCCCCAAATCTCCTTTTTTCATAGCAGACACAGAACAAACTTAAATACAAAAGCAAAATGTATCTGGCACTGTGAACAGTTGGCATTTGTTGACAAAACAAAAACATAAAACACTGGGAAAAATAATAATAATTCTGTTGTTACCAGTCAACGTCTTTCAAAACGAGGAGCCTCAGTGGCAGTCACATGTCCACGTAGCAGTAGTAGTATTAGTACAAATCGGTGCTTGGTTGAAGTTGTGGTTGCAGAAGAAGGTATAATAGTCCTAGTTACGTTCTCCCAACGTATACACAATGTCCGGGAGAACCATTCCCAAGCCTGATTGTAACCAACCTATAAAGTGCTTTCTCAAAGAAAATATAGCGTCATCATCATTATCACCGTCCTCACCTTTCACAATAATCAGTATATCTATTCGGATAACATTATGTATATAACAAAGAAAAAGGACAGAAGAATAAAAAGGATTGGGAATAAAAAGGTCAGTTCAGGCACGAGCAGACGGATCTTCTCTCCACTCGTCCTTCTTTCCCTCTCTCATCCGCCCCTCCTCTCTCAGCGTTCTTTTCACTTCTTGAAAGGTGTCAGTCTGCCGATGTTCTGCCAGAAGGTGGTTGCCTTGCGTTTGGGCTCTGCCAGCATGAAGACCTGCTGCTGGGGCACGCTGCTGGGCAGAGACGGGTGCTTCTGACGGAGCAGGAAGTCATAGTAGGGACGGGTCACCGCTGGGGGGGGTGGGAACAGAGTTAGTCTCTGAACCCAAACCATTTCAGCCTCTCAATGTTACACAGGTTTGTGTGTTCAGAGGCCGGGGGGCGGGTGATTAATGAAAATGTATCAGTGAATCTGAAGAGGTGATAAACTGTATCTGTATTCATATTGGCGAACATACGAACTTTAAAAATAAAAACAAAAAAAACACTGCTACTCATCCATATACATTACCCTAACATCTGCTACTCATCCATATACATTACCCTGACATCTGCTACTCATCCATACATTACCCTGACGTACCTTTGGGCTTCCCAGCAGGATGGCTTTTGCAGGCGTTCAGCATAGCCTGTTTCTTCTGGACCTCAGTTATAGAAAATCCTGGAGAGGGGAACCGCAAGGTCATAGTTCAACATGGATATCCACTAGTTTCTTCTAGTGCCACCAATTAATATGACGCCATACTGTTGAACGAGACAGTTTTGGCCGCCGGGTGCAGAGCCTCAGAGTTAGAGGCCACAAGTAACAACCAGGTTGTCAGGCAGATGCATCCACACGCACATGCACATGAGTACAGGACAAGCCCAAAGACAATGGCAGAGGAGAGGACCACTTCTGAGGGACCTACAACAATCTGATCCATTAGCGGCTGCCTACAACCCTTTCTCGTCTCTACAGTTCCCTGGCTCTCTGACGAAACCACCTGCTAGGAAAGGCTGTTTAAGTATTAATGCAGCCATAGAACGACCGTAGAGTGACACTCACATTTTACTAAGAGGAAAGGAAACATCAAGTCAGTGTCTTTTTAAAGCTGATATCACACACCGACATTTTAAAGTATCTGAGTAGCTCCTCGCCATTTTCAATTCATGCTCCAAAGATGTTGCCGTAACTCATCAAGCTACATTAATTGAGATGCAAATCGGTTTTGTAGAAACAGTGGCTCACAATGATGATGTCAGAAAGACTTCAGGCGATGGTGTAGTGTCTCACCTGTCTCGAGGTCATGCTGTACCTGCCTCCTCTCATCCTGGAAGGCTCTGAGCCAGCGTTGTTTCTGCTCTGGTTTCTTAGCACACAGTAGGTGGACCTCGTCCCCTGCCAGCGAGCGTAGTTTCAGTGCGTTCTTCACCGACAAGTTGAAGTCTTTCTCCTTCCCGTCCTCCACATCCACCACCTCCATCTGGTCCATATCCATACGGCCCTTATAGTACAACATGTCCCTGCGCAGGAGGTCCTACAGGGGAGTGAACTGTTACTGCTAATGCACTTCCTAACCAGACACTCTTTAAACTAAAAGCTGCCCAGGGGGCACTTTTCACAGAGGGTTATGCATGGAATGGAACTCAATCCGGAAACAGCTTTATGCCCATATCCCAGTTCAACTATAACCCAAACCCAAGCTGTTTTTACACATCCTGGGTTCAATCCCAACATTGTTACATTCTGTTACAGTAGTAATGCCTGCCTTTTTGCAGTAGACCATTTGGTGGTCGAAGAGGAAGAACATGCGCTGCTGGCTCTTGGCCTGAGGCTGGGAGATCTTCGTGAGCTCTCCAGAAAAGATCAGATCAGAACTCTTACTGAGGATATCTTCTCCCTGACGATGTTCAAACACACACAATACATATATGTTAGAGCCAGCAGAGATATGTGGCATGGGACACAGAAAGTATCATGTTCAGTCTAACACAGTGTATTATATTATAACAAGAGACAGGTGTTAATCAAGTCAACCCGATTCTGGCCCACAACCCATGTTTCTCACCTCCCAGTCCTCTATGGAGCTCTGCCAGTGCGCGATTTTGTCGATGTTCTCCAGGCGCCGCTTCCTCTCGTTGATCAGCCTGGCCACATTCTTCATGGCATTCAGGGCAGCTTCCACGTCCTTATAATCCCTGGATGGCCCAGAACAGACAGCCATGTTAGACACTCTCTCCCTCTCTCTCTCTCTTTTCGTTCTTGCGAATATGCTGCTTGGTTACCTGTGCTGTGGGTTGGTGTATTTCAGTAGCTCGGCTAGCTGCAGGGGGTACTTGCAGATCTTTTGGACAGGTGTGAGCAGGAAGCCATCCAGCGAGATGTCGATCATCTTCTGGAGAAGGCGACAGGCCTCGAAGAAGAACACATACTTATTGGTCTTCATCAGGCGGGACAGCTGCACACAGGCATTGGGGTGGTTGTTGCAGTATTCCGAGTAGATCTGGAAGTCTGTTTGCTGGCGAGGAAACGGACCGTTAGCATTTGGTAGTTTTAAGGTGCTTTAGAACTGAGGTTTAAATGGGTGGAACCGAGTACATGCATGTCTGGGTTCCAGGGAGGTTTCGACCTTGTAGATATCATAGCTATGCAAAAATACGCACATGTTCCAGGAAGCAGGAACCAATCTCGCTTAGGTGGGGCTGCTCCTTGTTGAACTTCTTTTCCAGACCTTTCAGGAACTTCTTTTGAAAACGGTAGATGTCCTCAATGTTCCCGAAGATACATGGTAGTTGCTCCTCTGTGAACATGTCTGTTCGCTTACGGCACTGCTTTATGTATCCCTGAGGACCACAGATACAGGAGTCCTATCACCGCGTCTTCTACAGATGTTTGTACACATTTTACCTCGTCATACATGTTAAGTTCACCAAACTGGTTGTTGAAAAACAGGCCCTAATTAGGATGGGAAGTAATGACTGTAGCAAAAACAGGACTCTGATCTATCTCCGCGTGAAACAAACCCCAAAAATATGAATGTTGAAATGTATAGAATATTTTTTGTCTTGTTTTGGTACACAAATTCTCCAATTTGGTGTGATGTTTGTTTTGTTGGTGGAGAAACAAGATTTCCGATTCTCCCCAGAGTTTTTAATATGAAATGGTTTCTCATATGGACCATATCAAAGAATGTTGTGGAGACATAGAGCCGGCGTGGTATAACCTGAACACTACTGACCTCACAGATGTCTTTGAGATGTTTGATATAGTCCCTCTCTGTGCTCATGATCTCATTAATGACGTTGGTCCTCATCTGTTCCTTACAAGGCAGGCCTGGCCCCAGGATCACTCCGGGTCGGTCCTCCTCCCCAGGCCTGGCATCCTCCATCTGGGCTAGATACTCCTCCATGGGCTCATCCTGGTTCACACGCAACTACAGGGACGAGGTAGTGTTATTAAACACCCTCCCTCACTAACAGATCACTGAAGAGAAGATCTTTATTTTCCCCCCCTTATTATCAATTAACGTGTGTGCGGCAGCTGAGAAAATTAGTTTCTGTAAAATAAAAATAAATCTTTCTCTTTGAAAAACAATGGAATGCTTCACCGTAGCCCAAATTGTTGACAGCTGCTCCAGTTCTAGCTGCACTTCCAACCCCTCAACAATAATAGATATGAAAGATATGTTTTCCCAAGTTCCCCAGAGACAGAGAGAAAGAGAGAGAGAGAAATGCAAAAGGAGAGAGAAGAAAAAAAGGAAGGTTTCGTTTGTTACCCGAACGAAGCTGGCTGGGAACCAGCCCTCACTGTCCAGAATGCGTCCCCACCACCACTCCTTGTTGGTGGCATCCACTACCTCGATGACATCCCCTGCTTTGAAGCCCAGCTCCTGGTCGTCCATGGTGACATGGTCCCACAGGGCCTCAGCGTACACACAGCTACCATCACTGATCAGCTGAGGAGAAGACAGACACAGGAAGACAGACAGGTGCAGCACAACAGACAGGAGAGACAGGAGACAACAAAGTGGACAGACAGGAGAGAGAGGTCAGTGGGGCTGGATTTCACCATGACAAAATAGAAAGACAACTACATTGTAATACATATTATGCCTGTAAGTCACATTTAGCACAGACAAAATTTTATAATCTTGTAGCTAAAGTGCTAGATAAGCTAACTGAGTCAGGACCTGTGTGGTATGCACAGATTTTACTAGAGCCATGCCACTGAATCCGAGAGGGCCTGACAAAGATCAATGTGGAGATAAGAGAGGGAAAGAGAGAGAGAGAGAGAGAGAGAGAGAAAGCATTAAAGAGCCTGTGTTAGTAATAAAAGTACTGCAGTGCTCATATTTCACACTGCCATAATGACCACACACACACAAATGTACGCACAATACACTACTGCGCCAACATACCGCTGGCGTCCGAGAGGCATTTGTGTTGTTTATTCTTTCTATAAAAATGGTAAGCCTCAACTGAGATAGAATGACCCATAGGGCATGAGGCAGCTCACTACTAAAGTACACAGTCTTTTATTGTTGCTCACGAAGCCAAGCTAAGTAGCAAACAATAACAGATCTCTACAAGAACAAGATCCAAACCTTCTGCTAGGCCTTCATACTGCCAGTATATCCTGAGTGAAACCCTAATATGATATGATCTATACGTCTATTTTTGTGCCTGTTCTGTTGGCTCGAATGATCTATGTCTCCCTGCCATCGATCCATCGTCATGGCGAGGGGGACTATGGGCCTGTTGCTAGGCGACACGCCCACACCGTCTCTTCTCTCCACGGATCCTACCATCATTATGCAACCAAGCACAAGATGTCATTTTTAAAGAGTCAAAACCGGGAAGAAGACATTCTATTTTAGATGTAATGATACGATCATTTGCTTTTGCTTTTGTGCGCAGCAGGGAACGGGGGAAGAATCTGAAGATACTAAGCCCTTCCACTGGGGCGTCTCAGCTTGTCTGGCAGTAACTCCGGGCCATGTCATTCTCCCTCATCTAACAACCTGGGCCGGA
This sequence comes from Esox lucius, assembly GCF_011004845.1. Lineage (NCBI taxonomy): Eukaryota > Metazoa > Chordata > Actinopteri > Esociformes > Esocidae > Esox > Esox lucius. The sequence continues at coordinate 18,659,178 of NC_047589.1, forward strand.
CTCGCATCTAAATCACCTTCTCTGAACCACCTTCTCATCACCCCTCACGGCAATGTTTCCTTAACACACAAACACACACACACACACACACATGCGCCACAGCTGGTTCCTCTGGCCCTGTACAGCTGGACGTTTGCATGAGCAGTGAAGCAGAAAACACAAAGCTCATGGACCAGATGATATATAGATTCAACCAAGTAACTTGGGCTATATACAACACTGGGACAGTGTATCACATAGACCCTGGCTGCTGAATGACTCGACACAGCTCTGTCCAGACCATCTACGAACACACCAAACAACACGTAGCCCAGCACCTTGTAGAGAGATGCTCTTCTTCTCCCGCACTGTCTATTCACGACGGGAGAGCCGTTAGCAACGAACCAAGCCCTCACACAATGTAAAAGACATTCTGTAACCACAGAGCCGACCCACATATCCCTGAGAGCACCTGTCACCCAGCAGCACCGTCTCATCACCCTGCTTTACCTGCGTGCTTGTCCTCTTCACGGTGACTCCCATCCACACCTCTACACTCCACTGGGGCTATACTCCCCCTCCTCTCCTTCTTCTCCCTCTTCCTCGGTTGCTGATATGGATGTGTGTGTGTGTGTGGGTGCGCGCGAGACGTCTGCGTGTCTACTGGAAGGCCAGGAGGAACATGAGCACCACGTTGATGATGACGAGCAGCATCATGATCATGAAGACCACGACCTTCTGAGTCTCGGGGTGGAGGTTGCAGCGCAGCAACGTGTTGAGGATGCCCAGATGCTGCCGGGCGCGGTGAGCACCTCCGCCGCGAGCCATGGCGTAGGCCCCGGCAGGGCCCTCACCCCTCCCCCCCTCGCCGTCCCTCTCCCCCTCTTCTTCTCCTCCGTCAGCACCGAGCCGGCCCGTCCTCCGCCTCTCCCGTCCTCTCCTCTCCGCCACGCTCCCCTCGGGCTGCTTCCCGGAGACGGCTCGGCACCTTAGTCGGAGCACTCTGCCCTTCTCTCCCCCTCCCGCTGTTTTGGGCGTCCTCTCTCCTCCTCTCTCCTCTCCTCTCCGTCCCCACTCCTCCTCGGTCTTGTCAGGATGCGAGGTGGAGCTGATGCTGCATCTTCCTCATTTCATTTCTCATTTTGTTGTTGTTCTCGTCCGCCGTCCTCTTCTGTCGCTCCTCGGCCCCCTTCCCCTCCAACCTCCTCCTGTTTCTGGGTTACGTCCACGCAGCTATTTGAGCTCCTCTAACATGGCAGCCCTTTTTCTTTCTCTCTCCCTCTCTCTCTCTCACTCCCTACCTCTCTGTCTCTCTCTGTCTCGCCCTTTTATGTGTACTCTAAAGCTAAAATGGTGCTGGGGTCTGCCTGAAGATACACTAGCACCACCATCCATCCAACTCCCTCTCGCTGTTTTTTTTTCCTCTTTTTTTTCTTTTCACCTCCAGCAGCCAATCAGGCGTCTGAGTGTGTCTCCGTATCCTAGCTACCAAAGTGGATGAGGAGTGCCTCAACGACCCCAGGGAGGGCGGGGGTGGGGAGAGGGATGAGGGGGAGGAGGGAGCAGGCGGATGCCGAATAATAGACTGTGTGTGTGGAAAGGGAGGGGTTATGTAGGCTGCGTGTTTGTATATGTTTGTATGTGTTTGTATATGTTGGTTTATGTTTGTATATGTTGGTATGTGTTTGTATATGTTTGTGTATGTTGGTATATGTTGGTATGTGTTGGTATGTGTTTGTATATGTTGGTATGTGTTTGTATATGTTTGTATGTTGGTATGTGTTTGTATATGTTGGTATGTGTTTGTATATGTTGGTATGTGTTTTTATATGTTTGTATGTGTTTGTATAAGTTTGTTTATGTTGGTATGTGTTTGTATATGTTTGTATATGTTGGTATGTGTTTGTATATGTTGGTATGTGTTTGTATATGTTGGTATGTGTTTGTATATGTTGGAATGTGTTTGTCTATGTTGGTATGTGTTTGTATATGTTTGTATGTGTTTGTATATGTTGGTATATGTTGGTACATGTTGGTATGTGTTTGTCTATGTTGGTATGTGTTTGTATATGTTTGTATATGTTGGTATGCGTTTGTATATGTTGGTATGTGTTTGTATATGTTGGTATGCGTTTGTATATGTTGTTATATGTTTGTATATGTTGGTATGTGTTTGTATATGTTGGTATGTGTTTGTATATGTTGGTATGTGTTTGTATACGTTGGTATATGTTTCTATATGTTGGTATGTGTTTGTATATGTTGGTATGTGTTTCTATATGTTGGTATATGTTTCTATATGTTGGTATGTGTTTGTATATCCTCGCACTCCGTTACTGACATCATCTGTTTGATTAAAGCAAGTGTGACTAAGATTATCACCTCGGATTATTATCAGGATTATCATACTGCTATTTTATAAAATTAATTTTCACGATGGCTGATCTTATGACATTGATGGGATTCTGGCTTATCTCTCTCTCTCTCTCTCTCTCTCTCTCTCTCCCTCTCTCCCCCTCTCTCTCGCCCTCTCCCCCTCTCTCTCGCCCTCTCCCTCTCTCTCTCTGACCTGGTTACCCAGGTGTAGACACAGATCTATTTGCTTCCTGCCACTGTTCATCCTCACTGAGCCAAACTGAATATGATGTGAAGACTATGTTACTCCATTGCAGTTTAGATAGTCTATACCTCTGACATAGTTCTCCATTCAACTTGATAATTTGTGGTCATTCCAACCCAGTGATCATCATTCCTTAAGTTACACATACTAGATATGGGGACATTCTACTAGATGGTGCTTTATCAGCACTGATTTACTCTAGGCCTGGACTGAAAAGCTGTTTCAATGTTTCTATCTTGACCATGCCTTTAAGTACCAGGACTAGGCCTAATCTGTGTGTTGGGAACCGGTCTTTGAAAACACAATTACCCCAACATTCCTTTTTCATAGCTGTTCTAGAGATTGCATTTCTATGGTGTCAAACACCACACAGAGCCCTGAAAGGGTAACCATGGCAACAAGGCACAAACTCAGCATTCCTTGCTCTCTCCTGTGTTGACAGCCACTCTCTCTCTCTTCTCTCACCAACCTGGTCACTGCATGACTGGGTCTCGATACTCTTTCCACCTTTCAACCTCCCTAGCTTAATCAAACGAAAACCAACATGCTTTTCCAAAAGTTTGGTTGTGACATTAAACCTGTCAATTCTTTATAAGCAGCAACATGTAATGGGTCCACACTGAAAAGATGCTGCATTGGCCTACGTTATTTCAATATGTCCATTGCATCAAGAGTAGCATACACAGGTGTTTAACCTTTGCAGACTTCTTTAGTGAATCCTATATATTAGGTTTCTAATACAGTGTGTGTCTGTGTGTGTGTGTGAGAGAGAGGACTACCCAAGGTGTATTAGCATTCTGCTCCTGTCAGCCACTGGAAAGGTATGCAGGAATACACAGCATTTCAGCCACAACAATAAACACTTCCGCTGGGAAGAACTGAGGGGAATATTTTCTGTGTTTGTCCTAATCCGTCACGTTAATTCTGCATGATACCCAGGAAGGGGGCGGGACTCAGAAGGAGCACCAGATCGTTTAGAGCTGGGGACTCGCATATGCTGTAGTCTACCCACAATGCACCATGATGTCTCAGGAAGCTTCTTTATGAACACAGCGGGTCAGCAAGTCAGGGATTTCATCACACCCAAAGTCACATTCTTTACCAACAAAAGTACCAACTACAAGTCATTTAGAGAAGGAAAACCCAGCAAATGACTCTCATGGACACGTTGGAAAACATGCGGAACCTGAGTGAGCACTGCGGCACTGCAGGGTAGGTTTGTAGCCAATGCAGCAAGTCAGACAGTGTTTAGAGAAAGAGAGACACAGAGAGAGTGAGTGAAAGAATGAATGTGTCTGTGAGAGGGAGTAAGAAAACAAAAGTCTACCTCATTTATGGCCAGTTGTTCTCCACCTCCCCCAGGGTGTCCGAAGCGATGTCCAGAGCTGCGGAACTCCTCATACAGGTCCTCGTCACTGCCGAGATCATCACCCAGGCCCTGACCGGCCTTGTCTCCACCCCCATCTGGAACTATCACCGCTGAGGGAGGGGGGAAAAGAGAGAAAAGGGAGAGAATTAGGGGGAGAGAGCAGAGACTATTTGAAATCAAACCCGCAGTCTCATCCCACTTGAGATTACCATGTTAGAATATTGAATATGGAAATGTAACCTACTATACTGCAAATACAACAACATCTTCAAAACTCTAGCAGTTACTGCAGGAAGGTCTGATAAAAGAGTGTGCAGCACAGTTCCATCCTTGTTCTTGTGATCTGCTTTGTCATTCCCTACGGCCTAGTTGGGTCTCTAACTGAGACAATGCCATCAATCGTACTGAACATGAAAGAGGACACACCAGTAGCATTATGTCAACCTACCCTGACCCCAACCTGACCACATCTTGACCCTGTCCCCAATCTCACCCTGACCACACTCTCACCCTGTCCCCATCCTCAGACTGACCCCATCCTCACTCCAACCTCACCCTGACTACACTCTCCCCCTGTCTCCAACCTCACCCTGACCACACCCTCACCCTGTCCCCATCCTCAGCCTGACCCCATCCTCACTCTGACTACACTCTCCCCCTGTCCCCAACCTCACCCTGACACAAACAATAAGCGCACCCTCACAGACAGACAGAAACAGACTCAGATAGAGACTAACAGACTCATTTCCCTTCTAATGGCACAATCACAGTGATCTCCCTGACTGTAGATACCTTCCATGCAGACACAGGCTATAAATATTCTCCTGTCTGTCTGTCCTTCTGTCAAACCTTATCAACACATCCCTGATCTACAAGCAGCTGTTGCCACGGTGAGCCCATGTGCTGACAAATCAGGGTCGAGAGAGGGACCTAGGCGTAATGAGAACACACAGTGTTCAGACTCCCTCCGGCAACCAGCAGAAACGGATTCTGCGCATCAATCTGCTATTAAAAAAATACATATTCAATGCCAACAGCTTAGCTGCAATTTAGTAGTGTATCCTAAATCCGTTTCCACTTGAGCTGTCTTTAAGAATGAAAAACTCTCTTGGGTTCAGATGCTGAATAGGAATCGCTTAATCAGTTTGGGCTATGTGCGCAATTATTCTACATCATTTTTATTAATTGTTTTACTTAAAAGCTAACCATCAAAAGTTATACAGTGCTTTGTTTGTTTTCAGAATCATGTATTAACAAAACAATAGTTGAAACAGTAGACTTCCTGCCCTTTTATTATCCTTATTTACATTGAGACGCCGTATAATGTGTTTTTAGTTTAGCCATCACAACAGGTGCATGGAATTTAATCTCAACATTGCACACTGTCGAAACTGCGATCTCCTATTCCATAATGATGAGGCAGTACTAGTCTTACCCTCTGGGGGGCAGTGTAACCCACAGTCAATGACTGCCTGCTTCAGATAGTCCATTGCAGACTGGCACAACTCCAGGTATCAAGTGGCCTTAATTTATGTGAGCCTGTAAATGTCTGGGCCAGATTGCTCTTTGCGTCCCATGTATAAAAGGATGGGCTAGGAAATAGTATAGTCTGTCAAACTGGAATCTGGGGGCTGATAATATTTAAAAAACACATAGAAATTCTCAACAAGGAATTTCCACACTATTTTGGAGAGCCTTCTAATTATTATTTTTTTTAAATACCTTTTGTATAAGTGATAATCATTGAGGTATATCTGAGAATGACAGCATTTATATTGTTTAAAATATCATTGTGATGGGAGAGCGAGGTAAAGTGGGAGAGTTTATATGGAACAGAACAAGGCCTCTGCCAAGATATTGTTTTATACATTGTGATTTGATATCTAGACAAGCCTTTATTCCTCCCATTGTTTCTGCTGTGCTTAGCCCATTGTCATCTCTGCTCAGTGACAGTGATTGCTTTTGCTGTATTAGAGCAACCAAGGCTAGTATCCCGATGGGATTAGACCAAAGGAAATACATCCTTCCAAACAAATGAATCCTTTGAGATACTTTAGATTCCCCTGTCAATCACGTCAGCTACCCCCCCACCCCTCTCTGAGAACCCTGTTACCTTGAAATACACATTACTCTACTCCCACTCTAAACCTACATATCTTCCCAAGGACACATGAAAACATTTGGTTTGTCTTTGGAACAATGGCGTGTGTGTGTGTGTGCGTGAGCAAGCACATGTGTAGAAGAGGCCCCCCTCATCATGTAGGGGCACAATTACAGTAGACGATCTGCTGTCCACATTGAGGGGACATTATTCAAGATGCATACTGTTGTGCAATGTCACATTTCTCCCTGATTGATGATGACTAGGATTGTTCTGGATGAATTTTGGAAGTCTACTGTTTCAACTATTGTTTTGTTAAGGGTGATTATTAGCTTGCATCATCTGTGCCAACAATAGTGGTCCTGAAAATGTGTTTGCTAAACACGGTCGTAGTCATGAAGACAGGTGCGGGACGGGTCCATGCTGACTGGACTGAACAAGGATTACTTAAACCTACTGCCTATTTCTGAGATTAAAGAATAATCCCTACTTTAGTTCTATATAGTCTACTATACATGTGATATTTTGAAGTTGATGATATTGCCAGTGTGTTCTGATAAAACTGAGGACAAAATAACCACTGCCAGATTATGAATGGATCGTGTTAAAGTCACCACTCTTTTTGATTTGGTCTGAAGTGGATCACAGATTTTGAGGTGGTGCAGTTTATTTCTTAACTGGTCACACTAAAAGTCGGCAGGTGTAAAACAGGTGGGGGGAGGGGGGGGGAGGTCATTTATCTTCGACAGAGCATCAGTCCCATGTGGAGCCCTTTTAAGGAGGTGCAGGCTAGCCCAGAGAGGAGGAGGGGAGAAGCTCTGTAGGTGAAACAGCCTCCCTCAGTGTGAAGTGCATTTCTCTCAGACACTAGTTGGAACATATATCTTATTATTGGGAGTAGTCAATTATGATGCAGAGAGCAGCAATTTAAACAAATGCCCTGTTTTAACTGTGAGCGAGGATTCGGCTTGTTCGGTTTTGTACCTAATGTTATTCAAAGTAATTTTGTTGAAATTGTTCATCTTCCCGAAATTGTTCACCTACTCCAAAAGGTGTATGGGTGGCAGCATTAAGTGTCTCCAAAGCCCCCTAACACACTTTGGGAACCTCTGGTTTAAAAGGAGCTGTATTCATTCAGACTTCCTGTAAATTGTTTAGAACAGTTTATTACCCAATCAGATATGTCAGCAAACACTCAATACATGCCGAGCGCTTCAGAGGCACAGGAGTGGGCATGTGCATTCCTGAGTGAATGAGTGTGTGAGGCTGCATATTCATTTGTGGTTTGTGTTTGGCTGGCAGTAGCACAGCATGCAATTGGCTGGTCCCACTTGACCGGGGGATAGCCTGGCTCAGACAGTAGCACTGACCACTGACCGTGGAGAAAGAAAGAAAAGGAGAGACGCAATTACAGACAGTCAGAGACAGATACAGAGAGACAGCAATAGACAGAGACAATGAGAGACAGGGAGAAACAGCAATGAACAGAGAGAAGAGACACAGAAAGGGGGGGGGGGGAGTAACCTCAGGGCAGGTTCACATCCAACTACTTTAATGAAAAACAGTCCCTCCTCCGCGTTCAGCGATGAGCCACAGCCAACCGTGAGAGACACAGAGAGGTAGAGGGAAAGAGCTTTTCAACTATTCAGAAGAGATGTTCATGTTTACCCTGCAGAGTTGCTAACTATGTGTGTGTGTGTGTGATGCCAACAGACAGTGACAGAGCAGGCCCCAGTGTGTTTGCCCCTGGAGGCAGTCCCACACCAGCTCCCTCTCCCAAGACTCTCTGCTACAGACGAACCCTGAGACAAACAGAGCAGAAGTACGACTGTAATGTGAGTTCACTGTATCACTCCCTCACTCCTCACTCTATCCCTCCCTCACTGTTCTGTCTCCCTACTTTGTCTATGTCCTCCTCCCTCTGTCACTCCCTCATTCCTGTCTCCCTCTATCCCTCCCTCCTTTTCATTACTATTCTGTATCTACACCCCAAAACCCTGAGTCATCTTCTCTATCTTCCTATCACAGCATTTCCTTTCTGTCACCCAATTCTCGCAATTTTCTATCTCTTACACTCTCACCTCTCGCTGTCTATCAGTCTCTCTTGCACACACACCTCTCGCACCATCGCTATTCATCACACACTCTTGCCCTCTGTCCCTCCCAACTATGACTCAGCCCACACAACATTTCTACAGAAGCTCCCAGAAAGCTGCAGGACTGGTTGGCTGGTTGCCATGACAAGCATCCATTCCTCTCAGCCCTAAATGACATCCCACCCACCTACAAGAATGTCTCAACCAAACCAAGTGACATGAATATTCACCTATGAGCCAAAGGATCTGAGCATATAGCCTGCAGCTCTTGAACAGCAGTGATTTACCCAGCATCCCATGCTGTGTACTGTTGGTCTTCTTGTCCAGTCAGTGTGTTTGGTCTCCTAGTCCAGTCAGTGTGGTTGGTCTCCTAGTCCAGTCAGTGTGTTTGGTCTCCTAGTCCAGTCAGTGTGGTTGGCCTCCTAGTCCAGTCAGTGTGTTTGGTCTCCTAGTCCAGTCAGTGTGTTTGGTCTCCTAGTCCAGTCAGTGTGTTTGGTCTCCTAGTCCAGTCAGTGTGGTTGGCCTCCTAGTCCAGTCAGTGTGTTTGGTCTCCTAGTCCAGTCAGTGTGTTTGGTCTCCTAGTCCAGTCAGTGTGGTTGGCCTCCTAGTCCAGTCAGTGTGTTTGGTCTCCTAGTCCAGTCAGTGTGTTTGGTCTCTTAGTCCAGTCAGTGTGTTTGGTCTCCTAGTCCAGTCAGTGTGGTTGGTCTCCTAGTCCAGTCAGTGTGGTTGGCCTCCTAGTCCAGGTGAGTGTGGTCCTCCAGGGTGTTGGCTGGGTGTGTTGGCCTAATCTGTGTACCTGTGTGGCGTGGTGGGTGTGTGTGAATTGACCTTTTGCCCTTATAGATGGCAGAATGAAGTCGGCACTTTGCCATCACTTCTCTGCTCGTCCAAGGTGACAGTCTCACTGTGTGAAGCCACATCTGTCACATCCCAAACTCCCTGTGCACACACACACACACTATATGCAGAGAATGAGACAGGACTTGTTAGCAAATGTTTTTTTAGACCGTGTGGGATACCAGACGCCCTCTGGGTTAGTTCTAGATCCAGTTGGGAATCTTTCTTGCAGGTGGTGGGGGGCCTGAAAGCTGAAGCAGAGCTGGCTCAAACAACCCCACACTTTGTCCCTAGGAGAGTGTCTGGTGAATGGTGTCATTACCCGACAGTGGTACAGGGAGATTTAATTGAAATTGGCAACATCCTTCACCAGAAAGTCAAGGAGATTGGACGGGAATGACAAAGGCTGTGTCAATCTTGGTGAGTGTGTGAGTGTTTGTGTTTGTGTGTGTGTGTGAGAGAGACAGATAGTGAGATAGGGCAAGAGATCGAGAGAGGGGGAGTCAGCGGGAGGCAGGGAGAGAGAGAGAAAAGAGCTGTCCTGGTCTATTCCTCTCCTCCCATCACTCAATGGACCCCCTGGTGTTCAGACTGAGACACTGCATAGCACAGGAGATGATGGGATGGTGTCTGAACAGTCCTGAACCAATCAAGGACGTACATCCTGGAAACCAACTGCAAGCAAACCACATTCATCAACACAACGTTTCATCCGCTCTCACCGATCACGTTCTTCTGGCCTTTTTGGGACAGGCTTTAGGCTCGGCCTGTTGACAAACGAGTTTCAAATGCGCCAGAAAGGTCTTAGTCATCTGTGATAATGTTTCACCATAACCTGTTTATAATAACTTGATATTATTAAACAGCCTTCTATCATCTAAGGTACTCACCTCATCCACCACTAATGAGTAGCACCCCTGGGTGATGAATCACAACCAGTTCCAGAACATTCACACAACATCAGCAATGAGGTCAAGAGGTGAGGAGTGATGTACACCAATTAGGAATTGTGATTAGGTGGCAAATATACAAGTCGTACCAGGTTGGGAATTAAGCCGGTATGTCGTGGTTAAAACCTCTAAATCATATAGGTGGTGATTACATTTTTTACCACAGAGAATCAGAACACCCGTTTAATGTCACATCTGAAAGGCAAGCCAGCTGTACATTTCAGGTTGCAATGCTGCTGCTGGTTTAGAAAGAAGAAACATCTCAGGTCATTGTCATTCACCCCCAGCACCAGACAGACTGGGGACTGTTAGAGAGCATAGACTGTAGATGTTAGTATAAACTGATGAAAGGTAACACATCCTTCACACATCTGTGCGCCATCTCCAGTTAAGGGATATGAACTGAACAACATGTCACCATCACCATAAACCCTATGAGCCCTTTAAACACAGAGATTACCCTCCTGCAGGAAGCCAAATAACACAGTGATCATATTGTGAGCACAGAGACACACTGACCTCCTTCCTAAAATCCCTGTCCTGGGATAACCACCACCCCTGCCTCGACCGAAACAGCCACAGCACTAAACTCAGAGATGCTTTCAGATGTCAAACACGATGCGGAATGTTCCGCTACATGGACTGGTAGTTAAAACTACAGGTGGAAGAATGTTAAATAAATGATGAGACATAAACGGAGAGTGACATCCCTAGGTCATAAAGCCTCAAAAGCAGGGTAGGCAGGCACAGCACACACACACACACACACACACACACACACACACACACACACACACACACACAGGCTTTGTTGACCTAGGTGATATACCACATTCCATTGATCTCTGACTAATAACAGTCCGTTGAGGGGCAGAGTCACAGAGGTCAAACACACCTTATTGGAACATTAGAGCTGGAAGCGAAGCCTGACCGGCGCTGGGGGAGACGTAACGTGCGTCTAGTTTGCCCCTCCACATCCCTGGGGAAGGGCCAGGCCTGTATATCTGAGGCAAAGCCATCGACTGGGAGCACTGGCACAGATTAAAACCCCTCCAAGATTAATGGCTCTCCACCCTGAACTGGTTGGTCTGCACATATACTATACCCCGGTGTAATTTGTCAGTGCAGTCACTGTGTGTCCTCCATGACAGCTGTATACAGCCAGGACTCCTAAAGGTGTATGGGTGGCAGCTTTATTTTATGTGTCTGGGAAGGTGAATGGAGAGGAACAGGAGCCTTCACTGAAAGTGTCTGTTGCGATGTGGGACCTCGTTAATTCAGTGCCTGTTTGCTGGGGAGGTGTGTGTGCGCGTGTGTGTGCGCGTGTGTGTGTGCGAGCTGTAAGGAGGGTTTAATAGGGCGTGGGCTGTGGTTGCGGCCGGCTACATCAAACTAGACTAGCCATGTATCTGTAGACGGATCGATGGTAAACTCACTAGTTTTTCTTCACATATTGATTTGGACCAAAATGACTAGGGGGACTAGTGTTGTCCGGACAACCGTGCAGCTGTATGGTCTCAACATCACAGACTGACCAGACCAAACCAGGCCTACGCCAAACTAGACTAGACTAAACCAAACCTGACCAGACGGCCAACAAAAGTAACAATCCCTTTGGCTGTCGAGAAAGCCTCCCTTGCCGGCAAAAATGAGAATTGAGTGGCCAGAGTCTTGTCGTGTGACCACAGCCTTGTAAACACATGATGCATGTAACAAGCTGGGCTGAGCAATATGGATGCTGTCCACATTTACATTCCAGGCAGACTTTGAACAAATGATGCTCAAGCACATAGCAGGCTGGAAAAGCCAGTGGAGACACAGGAGAGAGTGCTGGGGTGAGAGACCAAGAGAGAGACACAGAGGAGAGAGGGCTGGGGTGAGAGACCAAGAGAGAGACACAGAGGAGAGAGGGCTGGGGTGAGAGACCAAGAGAGAGACACAGAGGAGAGAGGGCTGGGGTGAGAGACCAAGAGAGAGACACAGAGGAGAGAGGGCTGGGGTGAGAGACCAAGAGAGAGACACAGAGGAGAGAGACTATTTTAATGATGGAGAAACATGACAGGACAGTGTACTTTATACAGCAGGGAGTCTGTCCTAAATCAGGGAGTGTACTATATCAGGGATAGTGTACTTTATACAGCAGGGAGTGTGTCCTAAATCAGGGAGTGTCCTATATCAGGGATAGTGTACTTTATTCAGCAGGGAGTGTGTCCTAAATCAGGGAGAGTGTCCTATATCAGGGATAGTGTCTTATATAAAGGAACGTATCCTATAGCAATGAGAGTGGCCAATCAATTCAACACAGACACAATAAAAAAGTTTTGAATAAAAAGCCCTCATCTACAGGGAAAGTACCTAAAGATGAACTTCCTAAGCCAGCTGGTCTTGGAGCTCTGTTCACAAATTAAACCAGACCCTAGAGAGCCCCAAGAGACCAACAAAGTTAGACCCCACCAAGTCAAGAGAAAACAAAGAGGGCTATTAGAAACACTGGAAAGAATGAACAAAATAAAACTTGGAAAGCTACCTTGCCCTACACAGGGAGTAGACTGACCCAATATTAAGAAAGACCTAGACCATGTACCGAATCAATGAGCAAGGCCTTCAGAGAGAGTGAGATTGGCAGACCTGGCTCTTGACATTCTGTGTGCACTCTGCCTGCTAAGTGAGGTGGAAACAGAGTAGCACTTCCAAAACTCTTACCACATCTGTTAGGTGAAATACTGCACTGTACAGGCAAATGGCAACCAGTGCAGAACAAACAACATTGTTTATTACAACATGTATCTCATTATTATCCAATTTCATTCCTAATTTAACTATATGAACATTGTTAAAACACTGTACATAGCTAATAGGGTAACCTTTGAATTGCCTTAATCATTTTGAAAAAAGTTTTGTATGTGCAATGTCATATTTGTAATTCAAATAAATGTTTTCCCCTCCCAAGAAAGCCATTTAAATTGAAATACAAAATAGGAAATTGAGAGTGTATGAGAGAAAGGAGGGAAAAGAGGAGACGAGGGAGGAGAAAGGAGTGAGAAGAGAAAGGGAACAGAGAAAAGGAGAGTGGAGAGAAGAGAAGACAGGAGAGGTAAGATGTGAGGAGAGAAGGACAAGTCAGTTGTAAAAAAATGCACAGAAAGCATTTTGAAATCCAATTTCCCCTGAGGCAGAAGCACCCCCAAAAATGACACTGTAACATTTAACATCACAGATAAAGATGTCATTCACCCCTATAGACAGAAGCATTGTATATGGTAGTCCTAATCTAGCTACAGTTTAACAAGCATTTCATTTCCCCCGAACCCTAACAAGCAGCCTGGGAGGACTTTCAAATCACACAGGAATGTGGACACCCACTGCAGCCCTACCTCCTCTAGATGATATGTTGCACTGGCATTCAGACAAACAGGATATAGGACAGTGGCCTAGATATAACATCTCATATTAAACTAAACGCTTGGAATAATTGGCCAGATGGATTTAATATTTGATCAGATCACCAGAATCTTAACTTTCCTAACAGCTTTCATGAGCTGATGTGTACATATGCATAGATATATGATTATTTTGTGAGCTACAATATGCACGATGAAAATTAATCCATCTAAACAGGATTTGTGGTCCGGATTACACTTCCATTTTAAATAAATGCACAAACCGATGACTGTTCAACCCTTTTTGTGTTTTTCTGTTTTGAATTGTCTGAAGCAGGAACAATAGTCAGAGATAACCTGGCATAATGACACAGGAAATCTTCTTTCATTTCTTTGTCTAGAGGCTAAGCAGTAACTACTAGTCAACAATAATCGGATCTGTAAGTACGACATCACAGCACTCCTCCACCTGGCCTACAACGCTACAGGATTGATTGAATTAGTCCCGCTAGATTGTGGTGACCCCTGCTGCTCTTCTAGATATAGGCCTCTGCTCACAAAATCCCATCAAGCACTATGCCACTGAGTATGGTAGGGTGACCATGTTCAAAGACCTCAAGTGAAATAACCGTGGAAACGATGACAACACATTGACATTCCACAGTCAGCTGGGTAGACTGCAAATCAAAGCTGTTTTTCTCAGTGTCACAGCAGCATATCAAACACTATTCCTTATGTAGAAGACAAGGAAATACAGAGAGGGTAGTAGGGCTCAGAGATAAACTAAGCCAGGGATCAACAAATAAATCAGGCAGTACTTCCTGGTCTCATGAAGTCCCCATCTAGCCACATATAAGAGAAGCTAGAAAATAATAATCAGACATCCCATTATTCTATTATTATCAAGGTTTGACGCAGGCTCAGGCTGCATGAGGAACATGACTTTCAGTAAAGCTGTTTAAAGAAGCATGGCTGTGTGTAACTGCAAAGGTACAAGCTTCCAGTAGAGCTATGTAACCAAGAGATGGATAACAGTTAATAGTCTTCTACATCCCCTCAGGTTCACTACCTACAAATGCTATAGATCAATCCCCATTAGAATGACGCATCATTGGCTAGCTCTCAACCAATCACAGCCGATCATTAATGCTGGGACTTCATTTTGGCAATTCCATCGACTGGGTGTGAGTGGCATGTATTCCCTAGAGCAACACTTGTTGCCAGGACTGTGGATTTTACTGTGACCTACACTGTAATGTGTTGGAAACGGGATGGTTTCAGAGGTAGCCAGTCAGCCATAGATTCAGCCATAGCCTTTCTTCTGCACTGCGTATATATTATATTGGTTGAGTGTTACATGGTTTAAAACAACTTTTTCTCTTGTGAGGTTTAAATTTAGACTGTGTTTTTCTTTCTTTAATGTCATTTCCTGTATCCCCAGGGTCAGAACGCTGTCCGACCTCTAGTCCCAAAGCTTTTCTACTGGACAATCATGCATTGCAGTGTTGAACACATCTGCAAAAGGTCAGACCGTGACGGAGGGATGGGAAAAGAAAGATAATCTCTCAATACATCACTCCCTGGAGGAAAACAAGGATTAAAGAGGAAAGAAACAAACACAGAAGGAGAGGAGTGTCCTGTAGAAACAGCTGCTATTATGCTACCAGGGGTGGCCTGGTTTAGAACCAGAACAGACAATATATGAATACAACATTGATTTATGATTTATACATCAGCATTTCTGTCTGATAAGTATTTGGCTAAACTGAGCTATAGTACACAGTAATGGCCAGCTGGGCCATGATATATGAATAACAATCTGAGGGAGAAGTGGTAGCAAGAAACACCGTTAAATAACAAGCTGTCAGAGAGAATAAAAAATTCACTTATTCCTTCACACCTCCTCCCTTCCTCACTTCAGTTAGCCCAAGGCCTGTGTTGGTTTAACCGGGAATCAGATGGTTTTTTTCCTGCCATCAGATACCTTCACAGGGAATCCAGCTGATGCCCGTACAAGGGCTCCTCTGTCTGACAGAGACAGCTACTGAAAACAAATCTCCATCTGCTTCACATTTGTTATTACTGACTTACTGTCGGTCTGTTTTACTGTCTGTCAGTCTTTCTCTGTCTGTTGAAACATTAACAAAAAAAAAGTGCAGTCTTACAATTCCATACTGTGTATACCACTACCAGGCTGTTCTAAAAGACCAAATCCTCTCTGCCATCTTTCACAGACAGATGGAAACACTGTGCCAGGATGTACACCTGGTCTGGCTGTGTCAGTTGGTGCCATCTTCAACCAAGCCATCCACATCAATCGCATACATTTTTTCATTAACAGACAAAAAGCTTCTATAGATTCCCAAAATGAAACCCCAAACGGCAAGCAATGCAGATGAAGTACAGTAGTTTGGAAAAACAACTCAGAGAGGCAGAAACCTAAAGAACTGCCAGGAGTGTGACCACTCCTCTTCTGGAAGTGCCAGCTGGAGAGGATAGCAACAAATGTCTAAGGCCAGATCGTTCATCAAGATTTTCAAAACATTAAGATGATCAGCAGGTCAAAAGTAATATGTCCTATAAATTTGGTTTTATTATGAGCATTCAACAGTCATAGTGGTTCCAGAGGGTGCAAAAGGTCTCCTCCTCCAGAGTGAATGTAAATGTCAGTGGTCTTTTCTTAGGCCAGTGTTTAGCATCAAGATAAAAATAGAGTTATCGGACTGTGGACAGACAGACTGGAGTCTTCACACCAGGTAGTCTGGCTGTGCCTCTGCAGTATAACCATTGCCCATCATCCTCAGCATATCAGTGACAATGCCACACCCTTCTGAGGAATCCTAGTTAAGATGTAAGTGCTTGAGAGGTGATGAGAGACGCAGACATTCACAATAACACGCAAACACATGGTAGACACAGATACACCCTCACAAACTCTCTCTCAACGCCGAATACAGTAGACCCCCAAACTCCATGCACTTGTAGAGGTATGAGAGCATAGTCAGACCTCCACCAGGGTATGGGGTGGAGAGCATAGTCAGCCCTACACCAGGGTATGGGGTGGAGACCATAGTCAGCCCTACACCAGGGTATGGGGTGGAGAGCATTGTCAGCCCTACACCAGGGTATGGGGTGGAGAGCATAGTCAGCCCTACACCAGGGTATGGGGTGGAGAGCATAGTCAGCCCTACACCAGGGTATGGGGTGGAGAGCATAGTCAGCCCTACACCAGGGTATGGGGTGGAGAGCATAGTCAGCCCTACACCAGGGTATGGGGTGGAGAGCATAGTCTGCCCTACACCAGGGTATGGGGTGGAGAGCATAGTCAGCCCTACACCAGGGTATGGGGTGGAGAGCATAGTCAGCCCTACACCAGGGTATGGGGTGGAGAGCATAGTCAGCCCTACACCAGGGTATGGGGTGGAGAGCATAGTCAGCCCTACACCAGGGTATGGGGTAGGGAGCATAGGGCTCTATTTTGGATGAAGCCTCTGTCTTACAGATTATAAACAATGATCCAATAACCAGAAAATCCTATGCCTCCTGAA
This sequence comes from Esox lucius, assembly GCF_011004845.1. Taxonomy (NCBI): domain Eukaryota; kingdom Metazoa; phylum Chordata; class Actinopteri; order Esociformes; family Esocidae; genus Esox; species Esox lucius. Next base: position 18,676,058 of record NC_047589.1, read on the forward strand.
ATTATAAGCCTGACAAGTGATCATTTACAGCTTCCTAGGCCAACACACCACACATTGCTAAGCTGGAAGAAAGCTAGATGTGCCCATCCATTTCCCAGATGAATGCTTGCTGCCTGATGATTCCTGCAGCCACTGCCCACAACCCACCTGATTGTCCTTGATCGTCCCTGTCCTGCCCACCTGGTTATGTGGCAGACTTGCATTCGGTTTAAGGGCTCTGGTCATAGCCCACTTACATGTATTGACCAGCTTGTCTTGTGATCATGTAAAAACATTCACATGGCCAAAAGGGTAATGTGCTCTTATAACTTTTACCCAGCACAGCCAGAAGAGGACTGGCCACCACTCAGAGTCTGGTTCCTCTCTTGGTGTCTTCCTTATTTTGACTCTACTAGAGAGTTTTCCCAGCCACTATGCAGTAACTCTTATTGCTCTTTGGGGTTTCAGACTGGTTATCAGTAAAAGCACTGTGATAACAGCTGATGTTAAAAGGCCTTTATAAAATAAGCGTAGGGCAATATGAATCAACCATTCAGAGACTTTATTTCCAAACATATACACTCACCTAAAGGATTATTAGGAACACCTGTTCAATTTCTCATTAATGCAATTATCTAATCAACCAATCACATGACAGTTGCTTCAATGCATTTAGGGGTGTGGTCCTGGTCAAGACAATCTCCTGAACTCCAAACTGAATGTCAGAATGGGAAAGAAAGGTGATTTAAGCAATTTTGAGAATGGCATGGTTGTTGGTGCCAGACGGGCCGGTCTGAGTATTTCACAATCAGCTCAGTTACTGGGATTTTCACGCACAACCATTTCTAGGGTTTACAAAGAATGGTGTGAAAAGGGAAAAACATCCAGTATGCGGCAGTCCTGTGGGCAAAAATGCCTTGTTGATGCTAGTGGTCAGAGGACAATGGGCAGACTGATTCAAGCTGATAGAAGAGCAACTTTGAATGAAATAACCACTTGTTACAACCGAGGTATGCAGCAAAGCATTTGTGAAGCCACAACACGCACAACCTTGAGGCGGATGGGTTACAACTGCAGAATACCCCACCGGGTACCACTCATCTCCACTACAAATAGGAAAAAGATGCTACAATTTGCACGAGCTCAGCAAAATTGGACATTTGAAGACTGGAAAGATGTTGCCTGGTCTGATGAGTCTCGATTTCTCTTGAGACATTCAGTCAGAATTTGGCGGAAACAGAATGAGAACATGGTTCCACCATGCCTTGTTACCACTGTGCAGGCTGGTGGTGGTGGTGTAATGGTGTGGGGGATGTTTTCTTGGCACACTTTAGGCCCCTTAGTGCCAATTGGGCATCGTTTAAATGCCACGGCCTACCTGAGCATTGTTTCTGACCATGTCCATCCCTTTATGACCACCATGTACCCATCCTCTGATGGCTACTTCCAGCAGGATAATGCACCATGTCACAAAGCTCGAATCATTTCAAATTGGTTTCTTGAACATGACAATGAGTTCACTGTACTGAAATGGCCCCCACAGTCACCAGATCTCAACCCAACAGAGCATCTTTGGGATGTGGTGGAACGGGAGCTTCGTGCCCTGGATGTGCATCCCACAAATCTCCATCAACTGCAAGATGCTATCAATATGGGCCAACATTTCTAAAGAATGCTTTCAGCACCTTGATGAATCAATGCCACATAGAATTAAGGCAGTTCTGAGGGCGAAAGGGGGTCAAACACAGTATTAGTATGGTGTTCCTAATAATCCTTTAGGTGAGTGTACATGTACTGTGTTCCAAGTACATTAACAACTGCTGTCATGCATTTAAAAAAAAATCTAAATGCATAACAAATACATCACTTGTAGTGTTTTGTTTCATTAATATAGTAAATGCATCTCAGATGCATATTTGTGTGTCTAGTGTATTCCAGTCAGAATGGGGTATTTAAGGCCATGTAATAAGAGCTACCCCCGTGGTGTACTCCTGGAGGGAAGGAGAGATTTGGAGAATGCGACTGTCCCTTGGGAGACCCTCATCTGATCTCTTTTCTGGGGGATTCTCCATCCCTTCGTCTTTCTGAGGGAACATTCAGGACCACAGAACCTCTGGAGACAAGGCATGTCATAGAATCAACCTCTCTGGAATGTTGAGGTCATTTCTTTAATCTAGTGTCCCAAATAAACACAATCATTTCCAACAACCAGACAGGGTTGAAACCCAAAATGTAAATGTCTCTGTAATCTAATGCAGGATTATGTTGTGTGTTTATTGTAATTATTTGTTTGATGGATAAGCAGATCATGTATGTTTTAGGGGGACACTTCAAAACTAGTGGAGAACGGGCCTCAGAAACAAATGGATTTCGGCGACTCACTCTCTTCTATCATTTGTTGTTTTCTCTCTCTCCATCACTTTCAGAAACCTTTTCTCTCTCCACATCTCTATTTCTCTCATGCTCTTCTCTGCTCTTCAAATCCCTCTATCTTTCTTTTCTGATATGTTGAAGGCAGGCTATATTGAGTGCTGCCCTCTCATTGGAGGAGACAGAGAATAGCTCAGCTCTGACCAGAGGCTTTGCCACTGTCATTTTCTGGCTCGCTCTTATTCTAACTGCTTCAGACTGCCTGTCTATGACTGACACACACACACACACACACACTCACACACACATGAATAAGAACAAAGTTTACTCAAGGTTTTTAAAGTGGCACACATCTCTGAATCCAGCAGAGCGATTGATTCATACGCTGGGAATGGGAGTTCATCTCTTCTGAAGAGTATTCCCTTTCCTTCCTTCCAGGCACTTCTGATGAGGAAACGAGTGAAGTCAAGAGGAAATGAAGAGAAAGAAAGTATCAGGGCATTGCGATCCCTCCTAATGTGGTTGAAACACTGGAAGACAAGCAGGTACAACAGCAGCTCATAATGGAATATCTTTCGAAGGGAGCTTATTAGTCAATTAAATGCCATTTTATTTTGCATCACATTGTATTGCTCCTTTAACCAGTATTAAACATACATCAGTGAAGTGCACAGTCATATAGGACATGTTTGTTGGGACACCATCCTTAACATCATTATGTTCCTTACAGCACAAATCAATTCCTAATTCACCCTACATGGGTGGATTACATTAATATTCATCCCCAAGGACGTCTGCATATTTTGTAAAGTTACAATCTTCTACCAAAATGTATCTAATTTGGATTTCCGGCCAATGACCTACACAAAGTGCTACATCAAGGTAATAGTTTTTTAATAATAACTAGAAATAAACAACTGTGAAGAATAATATTGCACTAGACTATTATACAATAAATATTCACTGCTTTTGCTATGACACCCTTAAGCTGTGGCAGAGCCATTTGACTTCAGAAGTCATTTAATTAGTGTAATGGAATCCACCTGTGTAAGTTTAAAGCATTACATAATCATAGACTACATCCACCTGTTTCTGGAAGGTCCCAGAGTGTGACATGCAGCATATGAAAACTACCACATAATGGACAAGAACCAAGGAGTTCTTAAAACAAGTCAGAGAGAAAGTTATGGAAAAGTACAAGGCAGAGCTATAAAAATATCCCAAACAAGGTCAAATCCATACACCAAAACTGAGGGGTCGAGCAAAGGAGGTCAGTGGTCAGAGAAGCAACCAAGAGGCTGGTGGCTACTGAGTTACACGACCAGGATTGGAGATTGTCCATAATAACAGTGGCGAGAACCAAATTGCCAAAAAACCTGTCACATCAAATCCCTCTTGGATTTTGCCAGACAGCATGTGGATAATGTTCCTTTTTGGCATAAATGTAAAACACTGTGTGGCCCGAAGTTGCTACTGCTCATCGCCCTGAGAACACCATCCCCACGGTAACGGTGGTAATACGAGTCTTACGTTTGATTGTTAAGGCTTGGAAACAAGGAGGAGAAAGTAGGGAAGTTGAGCAATTCAAAAAGTGCTTTTCTATAGTGGCTGTTTTCTATAGCTCATAATAACTGCATTGAGAAAGCAATGAGTCGTCTGCTCAATGTGTATAATCAGAGGCGGAGTCGAAGCAGAGTCTTTCTGTCTGTCAGCCCACGATTATGGCTTGTAGGCTGTGTGGGCCGGGTTTGGTGCGGCTTTCCTACTGTGGAACAGAACTGTGTTCGGTTTAGCTCATTAGGATCTCCGTTAGATTTTGAACATACAGCAGCTACTCTTCCTGAGGTCCAGATTGGACATCAAACGCATGACAGAGTACAGAACATTTTTAGTTATAGCCAACAAAACACTGAGGATTCAGTGTGCAAATATTAATTCTGGTTAACCTCACAAACTCTCCAAAAGGAAATAACTTCATTTCTGTTGGTTTTTGTTTTCCAGGGTATATTTTTGCAGGTACATGGTTTTGTCAGTTGTCAATGAGAAATAGGTTATTTATTGATAAATATTTTAGTCCCTATTTCTGTTGAAAAAGTTAATGTCACAATATCCAGACATACCGACAGAGACAGCTGCAAACACAACACATGAACATACTATGCATCTCACTCAAAGCCCTTGTTCTCCTGAGGTAACAGCCTTGACATACAGACATACGCACGAACGCGCGCGCGCACACGCACACGCACACACACACACACACACACACACACACACACAGGAACAAGAAGACAGAGGGAATCAGACAGAGACAAAAATGAGAGAGCGCAAGTAGGAAAAGAGAATGAAGGGGCTTAATTTACTTTCTCCTCTCTTCCCCCTTCTAACTTCCCTGTTTTTCTTCCGGATCTCTCCTTCCTTCCTTCCTTCCTTCCTACATTCCTACATTCCCTCTCCTCTCTCTGTTGTGGGTGCCCAGGGGTAATCAGTACCACCCTGTACCTCCATCTCAGAGAAAGTTAATGTGTAAATGTCAGGTTTAACGGGTAGGTGTATCAGTCTTTCTCCTCCACACTGATAAACCAACCAGCTGGCCTTCACCACCACAAACAGGAACACACCAATCTCTCACAATCTTTGGGAAACACAAGCAGACAGACTCACGGACAGGTGGACGCGCACACACAAATGCACACGAACGAGTGAACACACAAAAGATTGCATGAAATATACAACGCACAGACGTACAATGACACCAATAATAAATAACAGATGACTCATATCAAGTCCTTCAATGTCTTCTTCCGTCTGTTTCACCACGTTCAGCTCAATGTTTCAGGTCCTTCTTACCAATGTTTCCCCTAATGTACTTCAGCACAATAGTTCCCCTGCTTCAGTCTAATGATTTACCTCCTTCAGGCCAGTGTTTCACCTCCTTCAGTCCAAAGGTTTACTTCCTTGAATCCAAAGCTTCACCTCCTTCAATCCAATGTTTCACCACCTTCAGCACAATGTTTTACCTCCACTAGCACAATTTTTCACCTCCTTAAGCCCAATGTTTTAACTTATTCAGTCAAATATTCAACCTTTTTCAAATGCTATTACCAATGGTTATTTTCTCAAACATTGCTAATTGAAATTCTGCCAATTCACTAAGTTCTTCTGTTTTTCAAAATTTTAATCACCTTAACTCATTTACATTTACACATAACACACTTTGGAGCAGTGTTTCTTAAATAAAGGTGGCTATGGACTCTGAGGAAACTGTTCATCATCGGCACACCGGCTTGAAATAACCACCCAGTTTAATCACCCCCTTCATCCAATTCTTATTGGATTGGACAAATAAATAAGTCAGGAACTACTGTAATAACAACAGTGAAGTACAATTGTGAGTTATTTGCCAATACTTTTGGCCACGACCACACTTTTGGCTTTACCTCCTTCTGCACTTCCAGGGAGCTCTGAGGTGTGATTCTTTAAAGACGGATATAACCTCAGTCTTATCACACATGCCACACATTCATAGAGATTCACAGGCCTTTGCTATCAGTCAAGCGGGAGGCTACAGTCTGCTTGGCGGTGATGTAGGGATGGCCACTTAAGGGGAAAGAATGTAGAGAAGTGCAGGTCAGGTCTGACTCAAATACCAGGGTGGATTACTTCAGATCAGGGGCATACTGAGGACAACAAGGATGCTGAAAAGGTTTTGAATCCTACGGCATCTTTTGTACAGAACAATGTTAACCCGTTGAGGTACAAAGTAAGCACCTGTAGCAGTGACTGTGCTTTTATTCCATCCTTAAATCCTCACAGACACGTTGCCCCATTCAACTGTGTAAAGGAGGCTGACACTAAACTTGGTCTGGAGCTTGGATCAGCAACCTAGGGTAAACACTGGATTCTAAACAGGTACCATTATAATGTATACTACTGGAAAAAAGATAAGAGATCAGTTGCATCTGATACATTACGTTACTCCACGACGTTCATTGGCAAATTTTCCTCCTTGCGCTCTCTCACATGGGTGTAAAAGGGGTCAACTGTAATACTCTAGCCACTCACTAGTGGGAATGCCAGACAGCTGAGAATCTGTGGGATGTATTAACAACGTGGGCATGGGTGTCCTGACCTTTGACTGAAGATTCAAACTAAACATCAGGGATTTGACAAGTGGAAAATGTGCTTAACATTAAACTTTCTGGTTTTCTGTTTAATCAATAAAAAAAGCATCCAATTCCATGTGACATTGTGTGTGTAGACTGCTGTTGTCACAATATCTTCCAACTGGAAAAATTCCAGGTGTAGCTTCAGTGTGGGTGAATATGGCTAACCAATGAAAGATGAAAAATGACCAGAATGTTAAAACGAGAAGAACAGACTACAGCACCAATCAGACAGACTTGTTATTCAGGTAAAACAATTTTGGGTCAGGTATTTTTCTTTATGTTAATCATTTATAATTGTAAATACTTACAGCCTATTCAAGATCCAGTAATGTTTATGTTAACAGTGGAGGTTTTGCCCCTGGTGTCCTGGTGGTGGCCGTTGTAGGCACCTAATAATCCCCATTAAGCAGACGCTCTGATGCAAAGTGACTTACAGTAGTGAGTGAATATATTTTCATTGTCTTTCATAGTTTTTATTACTTGTCCCCTGGGGGAATCAAATCCATAACCCTGTGGGAAACAAATCCATAACCCTGTGGGAATCAAATCCATAAGCCTGTGGGAATCAAACCCATACGCCCACTGTTACAAGTATGCTACTGAGGACCCTTCTAGTTATTCGACTCCCCTCCCTGATCTAACTCAAATAAGTGTTAAATTACTCTAGGTGTTATGGGCACGACCACACCCATGTGTGTTTTTGCTGTCACATTGGTTCTTTTGCACTGAGTGATGTGTTGCAGGTCGCCAACAGGAGGAGCCTGCCCTTCAATGCCCCCCTGCATGAAGAACTGGATTTTAATCAGCAGCTAATGACTAGTTGTGAAAAGGGGAATATGGTGCAACCTGAGATGAGCATGGTAGAGGACATATGAGCACAATGGCTGTGAACACCAGTGTGGCAAGGCTGGAAGGACAAACTGGACAATGCCAATAAAAGAGAAGTGGTTTTAATTAATAACCGTTAAGGACACAAACACATTATAACTATTAAAGAAATTGGACCAAGACATATGGACTGTTTTTAAAGGGGACAGATGTAGAGTCATTGTTTTATTGAAGTGGACCAGGTCAACAAGTGACCCCTTCTAGAAGTGGGTGTGACAGAGGAAACCTTTGGTGATGTGGAAGGACGTTTGGTTATCAGGCTGGAGGTGGAAAAACAGATCGTGAAGGACGGAAGACACGGATTGGCTGCCGAAACCCCCTCCGCACTCCTCCATGGTGAAAGGACTCCTGTTAACGGACTCATTCTTAGAATTCTATCGCCTGTTTGGTTTCAGAATAAAAGTCTCCCTGTTTTGCATCAGTTTCATCTGTGCCTTGGTCACTGTGCATCTCAACTGGTCACCGAAATAAGGAACCTCTGTCCTGGGGTCCTGGTTGGTCCCCAGGTAGTGTCGTTGGGCATAGGCCCTATAACATGGGTAGTACATGTATGCAGTCATTAATGCATGTCACTTGCTCTGGAGTGTCAGTTAAATGACTACAACGGTAATGTGACAAAACAAACAGAGGGAGACAGGGTAATACAATGTGAAAGAGTGTTGTTTCACCTGCAGGGACTAGGGCACTAAAAATAGAAAAAGAGAACTCTGACTACGTAACGCACCAGAGGGATCTGTGACTTGTCAACATCAGATGCTGAGGGCCACGAGTGACCACGCAGAGACGCCACTGAACAGCCCTAGAGGAAAGGCCTTCGGTCCAACCCCACTGAACAGCCCCTGAGGAAAGGCCTTCGGTCCAACCCCACGGAACAGCCCCAGAGGAAAGGCCTTCGGTCCAACCCCACTGAACAGCCCCAGAGAGAAGGCCTTCGGTCCAACCCCACGGAACAGCCCCAGAGGAAAGGCCTCCGGTCCAACCCCACGGAACAGCCCCTGAGGAAAGGCCTTCGGTCCAACCCCACGGAACAGCCCCAGAGGAAAGGCCTTCGGTCCAACCCCACTGAACAGCCCCAGAGGAAAGGCCTTCGGTCCAACCCCACGGAACAGCCCCAGAGGAAAGGCCTCCGGTCCAACCCCACGGAACAGCCCCTGAGGAAAGGCCTTCGGTCCAACCCCACTGAACAGCCCCAGAGGAAAGGCCTTCGGTCCAACCCCACTGAACAGCCCCTGAGGAAAGGCCTTCGGTCCAACCTCAGAAGCAGAAGAGCTTCACATGCTCTATACACACCCTCATCATCCTTCCCTTCAAATTCAAAATATTAAAATGTAAATACTGTTATTAAGGAGTGTATTGTTCAACCCCCACTCTGCTTTAAATGTATGTTATTTGTCTTTATATTGATTGCACCATTTACAAACTATTTAGAGGTATCTTTTAAGCTTAAAAAAAACAAATGTTCAAGCTAAAATGAAATGGGGGGGGGGTAAATGTATGTGATTTTGATGTTTATTTGGATTTAGGTTTGACTAATATGTTTTTCTGACAGTCAAACATTACCTTTTTCTTTGTCTATTAGCATATAGAAAAATGTGAATTATTTAAACTCAATTAACTAATTCTGATTTCCAAATTGTATCGCATATACTGTAGTTGGAATGTCCCTGTCCCCCTGTTCCTCCAAAAGTACTGGGACAATTTTCTTGACAGTTGTTTCTGGTTAAGTGTTTTCTCTCATCATTTGAGCCATTCATGTTAATTCTAAGCTTTGGATTTGTCTTTAGAGTCAACCATTAGTGATTTTTTGCAAAAAGTATGTCACTGTTGTTCTCACGCTCACACCCCTTGTACGCACTGAAGTTTCTCTTGGAGGATAGACCCAAAAGAGGGAGATAAAAATTCACTTCATTAAAGGGATGATGGGAGAAATGAAACAGGACTAGGCCAGCTAATTGTTTCAAACTTTACTAACTGCCACAAAGCAGCTACACATCCCCCTCTCTGTCTGCCTCCATGCCCCTCTGTCTGCCTCTCTCTTGGTATGCCTCCATGCCCCTCTGTCTGCCTCTCTCTTGGTATGCCTCCATGCCCCTCTGTCTGCCTCTCTCTTGGTATGCCTCCATACCCCTCTGTCTGCCTCTCTCTTGGTATGCCTCCATGCCCCTCTGTCTGCCTCTCTCTTTGTCTGCCTCCATGCCCCTCTGTCTGCCTCTCTCTTGGTATGCCTCCATGCCCCTCTGTCTGCCTCTCTCTTGGTATGCCTCTGTCGGTCATGTAAGAGTGACAGTGTGACTGCTACCCCTCTGGCAATTTCCCCTACTTGCTATATGACCACCTATACCAAGCCACCAACTAACCAGCTGTCAGACCTGGTTACCCCATCCTAATGTTCCTGGGTGGCACAGTTGAAACAAGCGATGATAATGACAAAAGAGGAGAGTAGATGAAGGGGGTTGGAGATGTTTCAGCTTCACTTCATCTCAGAAAGCCTTCCTGGTTCAGCGCAGAACGCTGTTTGCATATAGGAGGAGCAAAGAAGAGAGGTATTGGGAGCTGATGTCTATTTAAGGAGAAAGCATCCCAGATTCCTCAGCCAACAAGAGAACAGACATAGGGGGAAATGTATTTTATTTCTTCCCAAATATGACAAAGGGAAATCATTTAAGCGTTCTGCATAGTTGGGTCACTGCCAGTTCTGTCGAGAGCTGGTCTGTTAGACTAACGCAGAATAGATGTATACGATCCCACAGCTTGTAAACAGTCCTGTAGTTTCTACTTTAAATACGCCAGAGGGGCCCAGTATGGGGCAATAATGTCATGGATGTTGAAATTGTGAATAAATGATGATTCCCTCGGCAAACTGTATTCTAATGGGAGACAATTAACCTACTGATGTAGAGAGGAACATAAACCAGTAAAACACAATATGTCTAATTATCTAAATGGTTACTGCAGGCAGATGGACACTACTTGACATAGATGTGGAGTAATTAAATATTATGACCTGCTCTGTACAGATCTGGATGAAGAGCGAGAGAATAGTAGATTTTTAGAGAGTAGTAGGTTCTGTGTTCACTCATAAAAAGGTTCCATAAGGGTTGGCTAGCTTTCCTTGTGTGGAAACCCCATTTGGTAGTTCCTTAAAGAACACTTTTTCGGTTCTGATAAAACAATTTCGGGTTCCAGGTAGAAACCAGCAGGTTCTAACTGGAAAACAAAAGTGTTCCCCACAGGGACAGCCTAAGAACCCTTATGATCATATAGTTACAGTAGGAGTTCATTAAAAATGATCAAGTAAGTATCAATTAAGTTTTATCTTAAAACAAGAAGTGTTGACCAAATACAATCTTCAGACAGACTGTGTTTAAAGCCAATATCATCGGTATGGTTTACTGTGTAATCAATTATAACTCAGACAAAACATTCAGCGTTATTGATTACCTGACGTGTTCCGCTTTGTGTAGTTAGATACATGACATCATAAGACAAGGTTCACCAAACAACAGCCTGGGTGGTATTAAATCTCTTTAATAGCATATCCAGAGCTCTATGCAGTGTCCTAATGCAGGGCCCTGGGCCCTACAGACCTGTTATAACACCATTAGCTAGTTAATTGGCTCCAAGTGCACTAAAACTCAGTGTTGCAACACTGTTACCCAACACACTAGAGAACAATCCATAGATCTTAGTCCACCACACCACAGAACTGAACCAAAGAAAGATGGGACATTAACATGACCACATCAACATACCACACCAACACACCACATCAACACACCACACCAACACACCACATCAACACACCACATCAACACACCACACCAACACACCACATCAACACATCACATCAACATACCACACCAACACACCACATCAACACACCACACCAACACACCACATCAACACACCACATCAACACACCACATCAACATACCACACCAACACACCACATCAACACACCACATCAACACACCACATCAACATACCACACCAACACACCACATCAACACACCACACCAACACACCACATCAACGCACCACATGAACACACCACATCAACACACCACACCAACACACCACATCAACATACCACATCAATGCACCACATGAACACACCACATCAACGCACCACATCAACACACCACATCAACACACCACATCAACACACCACATCAACGCACCACATCAACATACCACATCAACACACCACATCAACACACCAACGCACCACATTAACGCACCACATGAACACACCACATCAACACACCACATCAACCCACCAACGCACCACATCAACGTACCACACCAACACACCACATGAACACACCACATCAACACACCACATCAACCCACCACATCAACACACCACATCAACCCACCAACGCACCACATCAACACACCACATCAACACACCACATCAACACACCACATCAACATACCACACCAACACACCACATCAACACACCACATCAACATACCACATCAACATACCACACCAACACACCACATCAACACACCACACCAACACACCACATCAACGCACCACATGAACACACCACATCAACACACCACACCAACACACCACATCAACATACCACATCAATGCACCACATGAACACACCACATCAACGCACCACATCAACACACCACATCAACACACCACATCAACACACCACATCAACACACCACATCAACACACCACATCAACGCACCACATCAACATACCACATCAACACACCACATCTACACACCAACGCACCACATTAACGCACCACATGAACACACCACATCAACACACCACATCAACACACCACATCAACCCACCAACGCACCACATCAACGTACCACACCAACACACCACATGAACACACCACATCAACACACCACATCAACCCACCACATCAACACACCACATCAACACACCACATCAACCCACCAACGCACCACATCAACACACCACATCAACACACCACATCAACACACCACATCAACGCACCACATCAACACACCACATCAACACAACACATCAACGCACCACATCAACGCACCACATCAACGCACCACATCAACGCACCACATCAACGCACCACATCAACACAGCACATCAACGCAACACATCAACACAGCACCCAAACACAGCACATAAAAAGCCCACATCAACAGATCACATCAACAGACCATATCAAATCATCAACACACCACATCAACAGACCACATCAAAACCTGAACACCCCAGATCAACAGACCAGTTCAACAGACCACATCAACAAACCACATCAAAACCTGAACACCCCAGATCAACAGACCAGTTCAACAGACCACATCAACAAACCACAAGGGTCAAAACTGACAACGCATGCCTCTTGATTGACAAACATTTGACCATTAGCACGTGCATATGAAACAGGAGATCCACAGGGAGATACTAGTCCTACAAATAACATAAAGACGTTGTAGCTTGCTACATGCATAAGTAGATGGATAATACTGAGGGAAATAGTATCAGGTTAGGAGACCTGGGAGTAGTAGAGCAAAGCTTTTCCTACCTCTCTGCCCAGTACAAACAGACAGCAGCAGCCAAGGTGAACTTCCAGTAGTACCCAGGGGGCTATGAGTGTGTCTGTGTGTGTGTCTGTGTAAAACACAACTTGCAGTACACAGTCCTCATTGGATGGAGTCTTTCTTCATGTTCCCCTCTAGGTTCTTTCTCTGGGAGGACTAGCGTGAGTTCCCTGGTCCCTGACCAACTGACCTCGCTTTACCTCAGAGTAACTATCACACTAATCCACGCATTACCACACAAACACAGCTACATTCATGCCCACAAAAACACCCACACACATTCACGCCCACACACACACCCACACATTGGCAAGCATGCTCGCAGCACAAACATTTGTTTTTACATCATTTTCATTACAACATGTAAAAGAAGTTAATATTTCAGAGGAATATCATTTCTCAGTGTGACACAGCGGTGATGTCTGCAGTGCATGGCTGCCTAAGAACCACACAAAATGCCTGATCCAGCAATGTCCTTGTACGAACGCATCGGAACGGGGGTGAATCACCAACCATCAGAAGGGTTCCAGATGATGTCAGTCTGCCTTAGAACAGCGTTGAAGTGGGAAGGAAAGCCGTGACGGGACATAGCCTGTCACTAGGGCTTTGTGTTTCAAGAGGGACACTAGACCACTATCTCAGCCCCCCCCCCCGCAACCCAAACCCCCCAGACCCAACTACCCCAACCACCTCCTCATCTGTCCCCATGCCAATTCCAGAGCACTCACAGTCACCTCGCCTCCCAAAAGTAGCCCAAATAAGATTAAACGTCTCTTTGAATCAATGTCTGTTTCTTTCCTCCTCCTTCCTCCTCCTATTTCTCTGTAAACTCAAACTCATCCAATGCCCTCTTCCTCAAGGACAAAATCTGATGCACATCTTTCTATTGGTTTATTTCTGGTTTCCTGGCTGTGTCACTTCCTGACACAATAGCCACCTTTCACCTTCACCCTCTCAGAGGTCAGCAGCCAAAATCAATCCTGCTATGGAATTCCATTACCAGTATCCTGGCTATCTTCCACAAACACACCTCTGGCTTATGAAGACTGCCCTAATGAGGAATATAACAGGGCTGGTAGCCAAGCAGGCTAGAGGATAGACAAGCTCTTCCAGCCTGACATAACAGGACAATAACAGCTTTCTGAGGTCCAGTTTGCAGTTGGTGTATTATAGGAATGTGATGAGGGGAATACCGACTGTGACTGTAGGACTGTTTCAACTATGCTGAGGAGAAAAGGAGATGCCTGATTCACAACCAGATGTAATTCCTGTCTCTGCAGCACATCCCTCTCTCTTTCCAGCCCTCTCTCTTTCTCTTCATGCCTCTTCTCTCTCCTCTCTGTTTTGGTTCTTAGACTAGTCTCCTCTGTACAGGCTCGCTTCCTCTCTCTGTCTCCCTCTCTGTCTCCCTCTATCTCTCCATCTACCTCTCCATCTACCTCTCTGTGTCCGTTCATCGGTGGCAGTGCGACAGCCTGAATGGAGACTGAATGGAGACTGAATGGCTCATTAGCTCTTAATGTTTAACATGGATCAGGTTTCACCAGGATGAAGAGAGAGTGATGGAGAGAGAAAGAAAAAGAAATACATGAGAAAAAGAAATGAGAGAAAGACATGTGATTGAGAGAGAGAGAGAGAGAGACAGGCAGAGGTGAGAGCACTCGGCAACCAACACCAGGGCTGCTTCCCCACAGTAAAATAGTCTCACCTTTCTTCCAGCATCCACAGTACAGTCAGTTGATCCGCTCAAACTTAGCAGTGAAGATGTTAGTCCTGCTAGCCATGTTACTCACAACACACATCCACCCTGCACTTGAATCCCTGTTACCATGACGCCACTGATTGGAAGCTGTGGTTTAAGAGACAGACCCTTCTCTGATGTGGCAAACAGTAGCTAGCCTATTAGCATGTCTCTCCTCCTCTCATCTAATGCCTTTAATAATAGCTGTGGCCTGACATTTAGCCTGTAGCTAATGGGGCTGCTATCACACACACACACACACACACACACACAGAACAAACACACACCTCAAACACACACAGGCATTATAGGCTGTAACGAATGGGGCTGCCATCTCCCCTCTCCCAAATGATTCTAGTCCTCCAAGCCTGACTGCACCCACTCCGATGACAACAGCAAAAATAGGTAGTGAACAGAAAATCCCAGCCTATGCAGATTGACCCACTCACACATTCTACACATACACACATCACAATACTCACAGTACAGTACACACAGCTTAGTGCAAACAGCACAGTGCAAACAGCACAGAACACTCAGCTCAGTACACTCAGCTCAGTACACACAGCACATTGCAAACAGCACATTCTACAGTACACACAGCACAGCGCACACAGCACAGCATACAAATCGCAATCAAAACTCCACAGAGTGTTACAAGGCGGCCGATTGCAGTGGATGACCAATATTTTATCATATCCTACATGGCTGATTCAGTTGAGGGCAACACCCTCCACATCTTTCACCATCAAAAAATACCTCCTCAGCTCTCTGTGTTCACATATGACGGTACATCTCCCTGTTAAAGTATAGTGTTCTCACCTGTCTGTCAGATGAACTAACGTCATACACCTCACAGCATCATGTGACCCACCTTCTACTCTGTCAGAAGTCTTCAGACCGTAAACACATGCCGTAGATCTTAGCAGCCACACAACACAGACATCTGACATCAGCAGAGTGTCTAACGTAACGCTAGATGACTCCAGCTCAATGAATGAGAGTCAGTAAGAGATTAGACTCATAGACTGAAGCATGTTTACTAATGCCAACACTAACACAGTCCAGGCCTTCAAGCCTTATCAAGCTGATCCCCAGACAGACAGACAGACAGACAGAAGAATGTCTTCAGCCCAATGGACAAACCCATGGCAACCCCCATGGCAACCATCGCACAGGATTGACATGATAGACATAGAACAGCCCTCCGTGCCAGCACAAAAACCCACTGACCCTTCTACTGTCCTCCCACAGGGGGGTGTGTGTGTGGTAGATGGTGCCCCCTTACCGGTGGTGGAGTGCAGGCTTTCCAGGCTCCAATAATGGGACAGGACCCCCTTCAGAGTACCTCCAAGACTCCCCATCCCTCCTCCTCCTGCTCCCCATCGTTCCCCCAGACCCCCTACCCCTCCTCCTACTCCGACTCCCCCAGTAGGGGTACCATTGTCCGACTCCGAACCGGGTGATCCAGGGGAGAGTCCCGAGCTGGTGCTGCCGCTGCTGCCACAGCTGCCCCCCGGGAGGGGCACGGGCCCCTCAGAGCCCTGCTGGGTCCTCATCAGGACAGGAGGGCCCCCCCAGACACAGACCTGGAGCTGGGCACCGGAGCTCTGGCGCTGGCCAACGGAGCCTGACAGTTGTGCCTGTCAGGTAGGACGTTTCCCCCAGACGGCGGTAGGTGAAGCTGGCCGGGTGGATACGGAGTGCTGCAGCTTCTACCTGGCTCCCGTAGTTACAGACAGGGCTACAGACAGGGCTGAGTGTCAGTCAGTCAGTGCTTCAGTCTCTGCTGTTGCTGTTGCTCCTCTCTCTGGCTCTGATCTGCTCTCGCCGGCTGCTGCGCCTCCCCTCTCTCTCTCCCTCTCTAACGCTCGCCTCACTCACTCGCTCTCCCTCACTCCCGCTAACTCACATAGCCGAGCGGACGCACACACACACACACACACACACACAGCCACATCCACAGGCTACAGCCACACCGCTCCAGACTGACATCAGCGGGGCCCCTCTAAGGGGGCTCTGTGGCTTCACCGCGTCATTTGCCTGGGAGCTGCCTGGCTGCAGCTGATGGCTGTCTAATGTATTTGGTGCAGTGCCATTAAGGTGGGACTGAAAACACCTCCCCCCATCTCCCCCTCACCACTCCTGCTGCTATTAAAGCACCACTGTTTTTTCGTGCCACGTTTTTGTTTGTTGGTGCGTGTGTTTGTGTGATATTCCATGTCAGTTTGTCCGTGCGTGAATGTGTGTGTGTGTTTGCGTTGAGTGCATTGTCATTAGAAAGCCAGGCTGTTGAAACCTGGCAGTCATGGCTAAAGCTCCCCATGCATTTGAACCTGTCAGAGAAGAGAGGCGGTAGGAGACATGATTCCCTGTCTCTGACAGGGCTGGGAGTGCAGAATCATCGGCTTAAGCAGCCGCACACATCCCAACTAATGCCTTGAGAAAGAGAGAGAGGGAGATGGGGATGGAGAGATTTAGAAATAAAGAGAGAGATAGAGGAAGGAAGGATGGAAGGAGAGGAAAATAAATAACCTGATCCACTACTATACATGACTGTAAACAGCACATATAATGCAAGTTAAGTCTAACCAACAGCACTCAGAAATCAACAAATGCTCTGACTAACTAGGAGTTATCTGTCCAATTACCACAGCGCTCTGACTAACTAGGAGATATCTGGCCAATGCATCAGTGCTCTAATAAACTAGGAGATATCTGGCCAATACAACAGTGCTCTGACTAACTAGGAGATATCTGGCCAATACATCAGTGCTCTAATAAACTAGGAGATATCTGACCAATGCATCAGTGCTCTAATTAACTAGGAGATATCTGGCCAATACATCAGTGCTCTAATTAACTAGGAGATATCTGGCCAATACAACAGTGCTCTGACTAACTAGGAGATATCTGGCCAATACATCAGTGCTCTGACTAACTAGGAGATATCTGGCCAATGCATCAGTGCTCTGACTAACTAGGAGATATCTGGCCAATGCATCAGTGCTCTAATAAACTAGGAGATATCTGACCAATACATCAGTGCTCTAACGAACTAGGAGATATCTGGCCAATGCATCAGTGCTCTAATTAACTAGGAGATATCTGGCGAATGCATCAGTGCTCTAATTAACTACGAGATATCTGGCCAATACATCAGTGCTCTAATTAACTAGGAGATATCTGGCGAATGCATCAGTGCTCTAATTAACTAGGAGATATCTGGCCAATGCATCAGTGCTCTAATTAACTAGGAGATATCTGGCCAATACATCAGTGCTCTAATTAACTAGGAGATATCTGGCCAATGCATCAGTGCTCTAATTAACTAGGAGATATCTGGCCAATGCATCAGTGCTCTAATTAACTAGGAGATATCTGGCCAATACATCAGTGCTCTAATTAACTAGGAGATATCTGGCCAATGCATCAGTGCTCTAATTAACTAGGAGATATCTGGCGAATGCATCAATGCTCTGACTAACTAGGAGATATCTGGCCAATACAACAGTGCTCTGAAAAACTAGGAGATATCTGGCCAATACAACAGTGCCCTGACTAACTAGGAGATATCTGGCCAATACATCAGCGCTCTGACTAACTAGGAGATATCTGGCCAATACTACCGCAAAGTTTTAGGCTTCCCCAGGTTATTGCACACAAGGCATATAAGCCTGGAATATAAGTTGGTCTTGGTGGGAGGGACTGTATCCTTTTTATGGGAAAGACCTGAGTGAAGTATTTATCAATGCTTTTAGTCTATCAAAATAATAATGTGTGCTTTAGACTGCATTTAGTATTTAGTTTTGAGATTGTAAACATCACATACAGAAAAAAGGAACAAAAACATTTCATGCTATGTGCAAGCTACCTAACCAGTTACCAGGGGTGGGTAGAGTACTGAAAATCTGTACTCAAGCAAAAGTACTGTTACTCGTCCTAAAATGTACTCAAGTAAAAGTTGAAGTACCACCTGAAAAAACGACTATGTGCCTCTATGTGCTTGCAGAGGTATAATGAGTTTTTGAAAGCATTGATGGTTGCGTCTTTGGGAATAAAAAGACAACATTTCATGATGACTGTGTTGCCTATTTTAAATTTAAATCGAAACATGTCGTGCAACTGTGGCCAGGGATTGGAATTTCCCTCGTCAACGTCCTCCAATTCACAACTTTCCATGTCGATGTCGGTCATTTAATTAGCTACGTCAGTGCTCGCACTGCTCCTTTAATCACCCTGCTGGTGATTAAAGGAGCAGGAGGGAACACCCAACATAAAATCACAAAACGAAAAAAACTCAATATTTTTTGACAAACGAGTGAAGAAAAATTGTTATGAAAGAGTAGATGTAATGTAACGGAGTAAAGAGAACGATTTGTTTAAAAAAAATACTTGAGTAAGAGTAAAGAGTACAGCCCCTAGAAAGTAACTAGAAAAGTACTATATTATTTTATCACGACAAACAAGTTTCAATGAAGCAGTAGCTGCCCGGCTCTGCTAAGAGTCAGTACAGAATCTAGACAGCTCACCTGTCCCACAGCAATGGCACAGCTATTGGTGCTTGGGTGCAGAAAATACGTGGTGAAAGGTGTTGTGGGAGATGATTGGATGATAGCATAAGCTGATTAAGCTAATGCCTATCGGGTCAGGCATTTCTCACAACTTTGTTGTTGGCTAATGAAGACCAGACCTTCCAAACATTTGGACAGTGTCTGGGAATGAGATTAGATTACGTGCCCCAGCTAGATCTACACTACAGAAAATGTACTACTAGCTATTGAAAACTAAGTCAGAGTTGGATACATGGAAATGCTTTGCTCTCACTGATTTCTCTGTTCACCAGATGTGTTCATAGAAAACATTTACAGAGACAGAACGAGACACGAGAGACAAGATTCCTGGCGCTCCCCCTAGACTGACCCTTTGTAAAGCTCAGGGAGTCTCTCACACACAACACACACAGATAAAGAGAGAGAGATTGCAAAAGAGAAATAAAGAAAGATAAAAATAGAGTATGGTGGGGGGACAGTGCAGTGACAGAACTAACAAGAATTCTACACTAAAACATTTCTGCACTGACAATGTCACAGAACAGTCAGCAACCCTCTCTCTCACACTCACACACACACACACACACATTCATGTGTGATCATACACGTTCTCACTACTTTACGGTGACTAATGTGAGAGCTGAGCTGTATGAGCAGAGAGAGAGCCATTCAGCAGCTCCTAGCCAGTCAATACACCACCGCACTCATTTCTAACTGTATATTTTTGTATATGTATGTGTAAAATGCTGTTTTGGGGCATTTTCTGCTTTATTGACAGAGGACAGAAAGTGGGGAAAACAATGGAGGAAGTGTGCTGATATTGCAGTAGACAGGAACCAAACCCAAGCTGTAGCAGTTCTCATGCCCTATCGGCAGCAGCCTAGAGCACCCCCAGACTGATTGGACAGAAAACACCATCATAAAGATGGACCACATCTACATGACCTAATAGGACATTATGATCTCACTAGGTTTAGCATAGGATTTCTATACATTCCACCACATACAGCATAGACAGTTTCAACAAAAGACAACAATCTGAAATAGGATTCTACGAGCAAACTCGTCAACTGCTATTCCAGCTGGTCGCCTTACAAGTGTCTGTTTTATAGCTAACATCACAAACCCTACTGCTAACAATTGGTGTTGAAGACGTCAGTATTTACATAAACTGGGGAAGCAAATGTCAAGAGAATCTCCGCCTTATCAACTGTGATGCGAAAACCGGGTGATAGGGCAGTGAGACTAATCAGAGAAAGACTGCTGCCTTTCTCACACCACCACAAATGACAGCCCAGTGCTTCCACAGTGTCCAAACCAGGCTAAAATGTCACAGAGATACCAAGTACAGATAAGCCCGGTAGTTCTGATGAGGTTACACAGAAGCAGGCACACACACACACACCAGGATGCACACACATGCACGCCCACACGCTCACACACACACACACACACAGTGGAGATAAGGTGGGTTAGAAGTGAGAAGGCATGGGAGACAGAGCCACTGAACAGTAACATTGAAGCCTTCTGACACGAGGCCAGTACAGTTCTCCCCATGTTGTCTCCATCTTCCTCTCTTTTTGCCACTCTCTTTCTCTCGCTCTCCCACTCACACCGTCCTTTATATCTCTGTCCAGGCCCGGCACCATGAAGGGCAAGAGGGGGCTTAGACCCCCCCCCCCAGATTAAGTTTTAAATAACCTGTAGAAAAAATAGCCAAAAAAAGATTAGCCCCCTCGCCATTTCTAACTGCACCCTCAGGCACTTCGTCCTGGCGCCGGACCTGTCTCTATCATGACTGTAATGGATAGACCATAATACTCCAGAGCGACTGATACGTTTAGTATCACCGACATCACGGCTGTAATGAATATCGTGGCTCTATGTGTGGGTTGGAAGGTGAAAACGGGTTCAGCTCCCTGCTCAGGTGTCTATCGTAGACATACAATTAGACATAATTCAACCTCTGACATCCAATTGGGATTCCCATTCTAGTAATACTACTTCTACGATCCAGTCAGTCAGCTAAAGGGGTTGCCATTACACTTGTTTTTTTTTTATTCTTCTTCCGATTCAATTAACATGAATGAATTGAATTACACAGAAGGCATCTGGCGCAAGAGCACTGACCTCACTTTGAGTGCCATGCAATCTGCTGCCTCTACGTGTGTGTGTTTGTGTGTGTGTGTGTGTGTGTGTGTTTGTGTGTCACTGTGTGAGTGAGTCTATGACTAAAGCATCCTGACCACTTAAATACATTGCGTCGAGGTAATACCACTCCAACCCTAGCCATATGTCCAGTCACCACTTCCATACCCTCAAGAAATATTGTTATGTCATCATGATCCCATAATAGGCCGCCCAGGAGGCCCTGTTATTGTCAGAGAAACACAGAAGGAGAGCTGACAATTAAACACACCTTTTACTGAGTTAAAGAAAACTGAGAAATGATTGGATTCAGACATAAACGATTTTGTAAAAAAATAAAAAACAAATATTTGCACTAATGCAAAAAAATCTTTCTCTGGAGATGTCAGGTCCTGATCAAGCACAGCTTCCAGAGTTATCACAGTGGAACCACCCCCCCCCAACTCATATCCATTGGGACAGTCAACGCAAACACTCCAAGGCCTTTCCACGCTCCAGCGAACTGTAAGACCACTGACATTTACAGGAAGTGCTTCCCCCTGCTGGTGATGAACAAAAACACAACAACACTCGGCCCATGCCAAGACATTCTGGAATGGTCTGAGTATAGTGTAAGACCTAACACCAAAATAGTTGTTTCTCAACAAATGTTTCTGCAGTAGCTGGCATTACGTCACCAGGCTAACCAAAGATTTGGTCAGGACACAACGTAAACACAAACATAAAGGGTAAACAAAGCAAATGTGTCCTACAGAATGTAACATCGACAAAACATATATGGATTCAGAACCAGCGCCAGGGCTCGGGGCTGAGCCCAAACAGATGTGGAATGTAGCTAATAGGTCGACATCACGACAAAAAGAAGGAAGCCATTTTAGAGTCTTAACCCCAGGCCATGATGTGAGAGAGCCAGCAGGAACGCAGTGCTCCTGATCAGTAAGGTATGAAGAGGTAGGTAAGAGCTACTCACAGGAGTAGGAGATGCGGCGTCTCCAGCCCAGACAGTCCAGGCCGATCGGAGTGCTCTGCGACAGGCAGTGGGCCTTCAGCGGAGTCCCGGAGAACACCTCCATGGTGGACAGGGACACACGAGAACGTGCCTGTAGGGAGGAGACAAAGAAAAGGCTGGGGAACCGACTACGTGTATACCTACACACTGGCCATACATACAGACAAGTCAGTAGTTAGTATGATCACATTAACACTGTGACCTCCCTGAGTTTAAATAAGCCAACACACCGTATACGAGCTATGTTATGTCACTGAGCAAGAGCTCAGGCCGACAGAAGGAGCCGAGAGACTGTCACAGAAACAGAAACGAATGAGAGACATCCAGAAGAGATGAAACGGAAGGTAAAAATGAAACCAAGGAGAGTCGCTGAGACTTCAGGGCAGAAACAGCTGCAGGAGGATGGAACGGGAGGAGAAAACATGTCGTCAAGACTTGGATAAGAGGAGGAAGAGGAGAAAGACAGAAGCCCGTCCTCCCAGGCAGTAAGTTGATTTGCAGGAGTAGGCGCAGTTGAATCTTACTTTGTCCCGTTCTTCAGGACAGCGCGTGTGGAGCTGTCCCAGACTGCCTCTCACCACTCGGGCAAGCTTCCGCTTCCGTCTCTTCTCCTCTTCAATCCACAGGTCATCTGAGCTGCAGCGGTGGCGTCTCTGGCGCCTGTCGACCTCTGTGACCAGCCGGTGGTCCTGTGGTGGTCTGAGGGCCGACCGAGCAGTCCCCGGTCCAGACCCTGGAGTCTTGGGCTCCGCTGGTCTCATCCCTCCCCCACCTGACTGGCTGAAGGGTCTGTAGCCATCCTGATTGGTCTTTAGACGAACAGATAACTGGTTAACCCCGTCATCCCAGAATAACAGGGCTGATGTCACAGTGTATCGTCCTTACAGGAAAACTGTGACCAGATCATGAATAGGAGGTAACAGCGGCCTACACTGCCCAACATCAATCTAACTTGACGTAACTGAGGAACGCTGATGGGTTGGTAGCGCCCCTGAACGTCTCCCTCTATTGTACTGTGTACACAAACACTGAGCAAATTCACAACTTGAAATCATGCTTTAGTTCAGTCTCAGCAGGCTGGCTCCCTGCTGGGTGGTTCCTGCAGGCTCCACTAGGGGGGACCAGAACACACGTTCCCACTCCCAGCTGCCTGCTGCGTAAGGCTGGGCTGTTTCTGAGCTGCCAGGGGGGGATAGGATGGGACGCAACCAAATTACTAACCAACTCACAGAATGGAAATGTACCATGCCTCGCCAGTGACAGCAGAGCACAGCCGAGAAAAAGAAAGAGCTGAGTCGGCCGTTTCACTCCTCCTCTTCCTCATCCTCATCTCTGCTTAAAGAGAGGAGAAAGCGGAGGAGATAAAGAGGGGCTTGTTCTGCATTTTATCTGAACGAACGAACGCACACACATACACACACAAGCACACACACATCCTGGCAGCAAACCCAGAAAACACACAAACCTCTCTATGGAGCGCGAGGGCGAGGGAAAGACAGACTCAACAGTTTATCCCAAAATGCACCCTGGCCTCCCCTCAAGTCTTGATGGAGGGATAAACAAGGATGCTTTATCATGATGCTAAACTGACTAACAGTCAGGTCTTTTCATCATTGCAGGCAAGAGCAGATGCCAGAGGAGAATTTTCATTCATTCAACCCACTCTTGTCAATCAAAGACAGATCAGCTCTGAGGGAGCATGAACAACATCTGCTGACTTCTGAATGTCTATCTGAGAATACATTATTTCTGTTCAATAGATGACATTTGTTTGTGCTGTTTAACTCGACATTTTACATTATCCCCGCATTATTCATTATTATTAGTAATGAGACATATCAGTTATACACAAGGCCACTCCTTCCACAAAAACACATGCAGTCCTTCAGACGAATGATAGCAAATGAGGCATTCGGGATGCGCTGTCATACGGCTGAAGCTTACCTCAAACTCCTTAACGGACATGGAAGTGAGCAGGCTGATCTGTGATTGGCTGTCCACTCCACTGTCCTCCAATGGACTGAGGGAGGAGGAGCCAAGCGGCCCCACTCGAGGCTTCAGGGTCTTGGGTTTCTCTGGTGGGTCGGAGAGGCCTTCCACACTGGCTGACTGGCCCATGAGGAGCAGGGACAGGGCTGAGGCCCGGGCAGAGGCAGAGTGAGAGTAGCGGAAGGTCCTGCGCTGGGCAGCCAGTCTGGGGCTGTGTGGCTTTGGGCTCATGGGTCTCACTGGGGTGTCAGGTGTAGCTGCAGCGCTGGACATTGAGCTTTCATACGCCCCTGCTTGCGACCTGGAGCCGAACCAGGAGAGTTGATTGGCTAGAGCGGCCAAGCTCATGGGTGACATGGGGCTGTAATCGTTCATCTGCGGGACCTCAGAGTCTTCCGAGGACCGCGGGGCGGAGTCTGAAAAGTTGATCGACAGTCCGTTGGGCGGTGCTTTCTCTTTCCTCTTCTGACCCTCGGATTTGCACCCCTGTGGGGTTTCCTCGTCGGCTACGCTGTCCTGCAGGCACCTCTTGGTGAGGGGGTCAGTAAGACACAGGGCTCTGAGAGAGGAGGGGGACCCAGGGGGACCTAATCCTGAAGTGGGGGCTGAGTGGAAAGCACAGTCACTGTTGACATGTCTGGGTGTTCTCACACCTCCACTGTCCTCTTCCTCACCCGAATCCCCGACTGGGACAGACTGGGTCCTGCTCAGCAGCTCCCCATCCTTGGCTCTCTCTCTCCTCAGTCTCCTCCAGGACTGTCTGACTCGTCCCAGCTCCACGTCTCTGCCCGTTACAACAGGCTGTTCCTCCTCATTCTCCTTATCCATGGAGCGAGACTCAAACAGGCTGGACAGAGACTTGTGGGCCTGGGCAAAGCGCATGAGGAGGTTGAAGCTGTCAGAGCTCTTGCTCCTTTTGCAGCCCTGACGGCCCTCAGGGGCCCCGGTCTGGTTGAGTCTGAGACCTCCAGGCTGGGAGGGCAGGGGGTTGTCTGGACTGCTAGCCACGTCATGGGTGTCCCCAGGGTCGTCCGTAAAAAGCAGGCGAACGTGACGGGTTTGAGGCGTGGAGGGGAAGAATCCGTAGTCCCCCTCCTCTGTCTCATAGCGACCGTCTGGACCAGAGGAGAATGTCTGAGGAACTGTTTGGTTCAGGATTTCACCCTTGAGGAAGACACTGTCATCATCCGAGGTATCCCCCCCCTGTCCACAACCTAGCTCACTGCTCAGACTCAGGTCGGGCCAGTCCTGGGGTGAGGCCTCCCGCTTGACATTTTTCACACTCTTCCCTTTCCTAAAAGAAGGAATCTTGGAGAATACCGAGAACTTGGAGCTCTTGGATTTCCCCGCCTGTCCACCTTTAGACCTGCTCTTCATGGCCTTGTGGAGGTGGGCGTTCCCCGGAACTGGCAGGGCGGACTCTTCTGTCTCCTCACTGTTAGTGCTGGTGGTGTCAAAGTCGTAGGACATGGAGGTTGGGGTGGGACTGGAGCGTCTCTCGTCATGTGATAAGGTCATGGCCCTGGGGTCCTCTGGGTCAATGGACAACAGGTCCAGCTGATGATCCGATGAGTCTACGCTGGACGAGTCCTCAGGGTGAGAAGATGGCCTCTTGGGGCTGGAGGTGGACACATTGGACATGATGATGTCACCGGACAGGACAACACTGCTCCTGTCCTCAGTGGGCCTCATTCTCACCCTCTGTCCCCACTCCTCTTCCACCCCTGCTACCGTCTCATGCACCCCAGAGTGGTCCAAGGAGCGGTCGGGGTCGGCCTCGGGGATAGGCTCAAGGCTGCTGATGGAAAGGAGGTTCAGGCTGACGTCTGGGTAGGCGTACCTCACGATCCTTCCCCCACGATCCTGCTGCAGTAGAGTAGAAAGACTGCTGCTCTGGAGGAAGGCGCTGTGTGAACCGGACCCCTCAGCAAACGAATCGTCCTCTAATCCTAACAGGTCAGGTGAGCTGCTACAGTAATGTCTGTCTACCTCTGGGGATTGGCAGGCGCTAGGCTGCCGCACCTCCTCTTTCTCCAGACTTCTGGTCTCCAGGTAGGAGGTTTCAGAGTGGCCTGAGGGACAGTTAGCAGCTTTGCTAAAGTCTGTAGTGTCTGGAAGGTTACAATGAGGGATATCCTCGTAACCCTCGCTCCGGAGCCTCTCCAGCTCCTCCACCTTAGCCAGGCTAAAGTGGTCCCCGAGGCCAGACACGGCTGGGTCCTCACTGCTCCAGTAGGGTTCAACGTCCAGAGATGACGAAAGCTCCTCTGACTCTTCCGTGGGTCTGTCTGGATTCTTGGTGGTCTCCACTGGAAGTGCTGAGGTAAATGTCACGGGCTCATTCGGGGAAAGGTACTCACCATCGGTTCTTTCTCCAAACTCCTCTGATCCACCCTGAGGCTCTGCCTGTACCTCGGAGGAGCACTGCTCTGGCTCCTTCCCCCTTGTACAGAGGGAATCCCACCCCCACCCTTCACTGGCCTTGGTGTTGTTGTTGGAATCCGAGGTGGAGAACACAGACAGGGTTGGGGGCCAGGCTTCAGGCTTGGGGATGCTGTTGTGGATCACCGGCTGATTCAGGTGGGTCTGGACCTTTTGTAGTTGACACTTATCAGAGTTGGTTCTCACAGTGATATCTGTCCTCCTTGGTCGTGTCACCTCCGGGTCTAAGCTGGCTGGGCTGCTTTCCTGACAAGGCTCTGTCTTTGTGGGTTCATTTGGCCCCTGATCTATTTCACTCGACTCACCCTGTGTGCTGAGGATGGCGTGCAGGTCACTTAGGGTCTCAATGAAAACTCTTGTAGGGCTGTGGGGGACTACAGCGCCCTCCTCTGGTGCATGTGGCAGCTTTAAATGGTCAGAGTCACAGACCTCTGCTGTCACAGGGTCACAGATCTCTGCTGCAAAATGTATAGGGTCAGAGTTACAGATCTTTGCTGTAACAGAGGCACATATATCTGCGGTCACATTGTCTGTGTAGTGAGAGTCAAAGATCTCTGCTGTAAAAGTGTCTGTACTGTCAGAGTCACAGATCTCTGCTGTAAAAGTGTGTGTACAGTCAGAGTTACAGATATTTGCTATCGAAGAATCACAGATCTCTGCTGAAACAGTGTCTGTACTGTCAGAGTCACAGATCTCTGCTGTAATAGTATCTGTATAGTCAGAATAACAGATCTCTGCTGTAATAGCATCTGTATAGCCAGAGTCACAGATCTCTGCTATCACAGAATCACAGATCTCTGCGGTAATTGTGTCTGTATTGTCAGGATCACAGACTTCTGCAGTCGCAGTATTTGATTGTACTGATTCAGGCAAGGCTGGACTTACTGCCTGTTGCCTGTAAACATGACTATCTTTGTCTTCTTCTTCCTCCTTTCTCTTCCCGGTCAGAGGATGGGGTGATCCTGCACTCTCTTCTGTGTTTGAATTATCTGATAACCGGCGGGAGTGTTCTGAGTCTTCCGACCTTGAACTGTCAGAACGGGGGAGAGAGAGCAGCTCAGGATGTAGGCATTCCTCAGAACCGCCCTCAGTGTTTGACTGGGGATAAGCAGCCCCGGACTGGAAATCTAGAGAATTAGAGCCCTCCCTCAGCCAGCTCTTATGTCCTGTGCTCTCCACAGGCGAGTGTCCACAGTCCCAGGGTGTTTCTGTGGAAGAGCCCCCTTGGTCCGGGAGTGCGGGGGTCAGGTGACTGGCCTCCCTTTCCTGTGGTTGTGAACTCAGACTCTGCGTTTGTTGTAGTCGTGTCTCTGTTATTCCTCCTCTGTCTAGCCAAGGAGGTTGGACAGGCGAGAGTAACTCTGATTGGTTGATCCCCTTCGTGCTTCGCAACGTTGAGCGAGATCGTTCAGGTGCAAGTGACGGGTCAGGTCCAGGTAAAGACCGGATGTCGAGCAAGGGAGTAAGACTAACCTCCACAGTAAGTCCTGCCTTCAAAGACGATATGATTGGATAAATCCGATTCACTGTGTCATCTGTCCCTGACAGTTCAGTAGACTCAGCTGAGTTCCTGGAGGTGACACACACCTTGAGCTCTTCCTCGCAGCAGACACCCAATGCGCTTGCCTCATCGTGGGGCTTTGTAGCACCGTGGAGTGCCTGAGGCTGGGGAATCCCTGCACATGGACTGGCTGAAAGGACGCTACCTGGGTTTGGTAAATGGTGGAGCGCTGGCCTGTTTGTCTGTGTGCTAGGTGGACTCTCTGCCTCCGTGTGCCGTGTGTCTCTACAGGCTGTTTCTGTGCTGTGTTCTTCTGTACTGGGCCTGTTTGTTCTGGGATGGTCTGGGATGAGTCGTGTGTTGGAAGAGTGTGTGTCTGATCCGTGAACGTCGCACCTCAGCGTGCAGTGTGAATCTGCCTCATGTGTGTCGGGTGTGTTGCTGTATGATGTGACAGATATGGCCGAACACTGTGCGTCCACGGGATGTGTCGCCTCTTTACCTGCGCTACATCTATTAAGGGTTAGCTGCCTTAGGTCACTGTTGTGCTTCTCCACACTACAAAGAGTGGACAGCAGATCAATACTTTGTATATCTAAGCTATGTTCCTCGCCTCTACCTGTGCTGGGTAAACCTGGGTTCTGTTCCTTTTTGGGAGACTTTGTACAGTGTATTAGTGTGTTCTGACTACTTGTGCTTTGAGTGCCACGTACCTCTGCGCTACGCTGGGTTTCAGTCTTTGTGCTGTGACTCTCTGTACTGGTCTGGACTGACACTTCTGGGTTTTCTTTCTCTGTTCTGTGCTTGTGTCGCTTCTTCTCAGAGTTGCATGTCTTCTGGCTAACTCTGTCTGTATTGTGTAGTTGGTTATAATCCCCTACTATGTATTTCTCTGGGGTGTACTGAGCGTTTATTGATGCATCTGTACAGGCAGGCAAACCTGGAGGCACTGTGGTGCAAGGTTGACTCTCAATCTCTGTGCTGGGAAAGTTGTGGTTCTCTGTGCTAGGCTGGCAGTGGTTTTGTGTGCTAGGCTGGTTGAGTTTCTCTGTGCTAGACTGGTTGAGTTTCTCTGTGCTAGGCTGGTTGAGTTTCTTTGTGCTAGGCTGGTTGTGGTCCTCTGTGCTAGGCTGGTTGTGGTCCTCTGTGCTAGGCTGGTTGTTGTCCTCTGTGCTAGGTTGGTTGTGGTCATCTGTGCTAGGCTGGTTTGGGTTCTTTGTGCTGGTCTGATAGCGGTTCTCTATGCTAGAATGGTTGTGGTTCTCTGTGCTAGGCTGGTTGTGGTTCACTGTGCTAGAATGATTGTGGTTCTCTGTGCTGGGCTGGTGATAGTTCTCTGTGCAAGGTCTGCATATGCAAGTCTCTGTGTTTTCAGTACTGTGGTTGCGTCTGGCTCTACTGTCTTGAGTGCGTTGGAAGCTGCTGTTCTCTAGCCTCCATCCCGTGTGTAAGTCCTGCACCCCTAGAAGGGCAGACAGGGAGTCCTCGCTACTGTCTGGGCTCAGATCTGACAGGGAGTCACATAAAGTGTCACTATGCCACGACCGCGAGTCAAAGTACTCCTCCGATGAGGTAATATCACCCCCACTGCCGCCGGTCCGCCTCCCGTCCTCACTCCAGTCCTGGGGGTCGCTGGTGCCCAGATCACACTTCTCAGCCTTTAGTCCTTTAGGGTTATGTAGTCCCTCAGAGTCTTCGAGAGCTTCCTGGGCCTGCCATGAGAGCAGAGGACAGAGAAAAGAACAGTTGGAGAAAAACTGTGAGAGAACAGAAGACAATAGAAGTATTAGGACCTGAATGTCCAAATGGCTATTTTTACTGTACAGTCAAGGCATATGAAAATATGATTAAAAGATGAATATGAGTGCACAGAAAGTCACTTTTTATTTCTGTCCGTTTCAACACTTTTTTACCAACTAAGAATAACAGCTGTGTCAAAGTTCCAGCCCCCCCATTTTGTGTGTGTGTAAGTATTGGGACATAAGGCTCACAGGTGTTTCAGATTGATCAGGTGTTTCCTGTTGCATTGATTGTTCACATATAAACAAGCTATGAATGTGTAATCTCAGGTCCGTCCTTTCTTTTTGCCTTTGGTGTCAGTGAGCATAATCCAACATTATCCAGCATTGTGAAGAGTACAACTGTTTTAGACTGTCAATCTCCTGATTTAAATACAACTGAACA
Source organism: Esox lucius (assembly GCF_011004845.1). Taxonomy (NCBI): domain Eukaryota; kingdom Metazoa; phylum Chordata; class Actinopteri; order Esociformes; family Esocidae; genus Esox; species Esox lucius. Next base: position 18,706,593 of record NC_047589.1, read on the forward strand.
TGCATTTCACTTGCTGAAGAGTTTGGTGATGCCAATGAGTCGCAGACTCACTGCTGCTATTTCATGCAAGTGATTTGCAACTAACTACTAGCTTTTATACGTCTTACATTTTCTTAGTTTTATTGTCCGAATAGTTACAGCATGCTTACATTAAATGGAGGGATGGGACACTGTTAATCGGTAAAACGCACGTGTGAAAACAGCCAGTGTGTACTTTTGCCTCATATCGATCTTTGAATCATATTTTCATATCTTTTGTAATGGCAAAAATAGCCATTTTGACATTGCTGTCCCAATAGGTATGGAGGGCTCTGTAATATAGCTCAGAGACTGAGAGCATTAGCATTATCTTCTAACACTCTGATAACTCTGATAACACATTCCACAGAGCAGTCAGTCAGTAAATCAAAGAGAAAGAGGCAGTGCCAGGCTCCATGATAAAACTGCTAGCTATGAGCCGTTAAAAAGAAGGAACCCAGGTTCATCTGTAAACAACTGAGGTTAACATACCCATCAGGAAATACAAGAGTATGAAAGAATAGAAATAACCACATTATGTCCACACAAAAAACCTACAAATCCATATTGAAAGATTTAAAACTGCTGTAGAGAAGTCTACGTCTGACAGTGCAACAGGTACCAGAATGAAACTGTCAGCAATATTACTGAAAAGTGTTTAGACTACACACACACACTGTTGCTGACAGACGACCACAATTTGTCTTGGGCCCCGGGAGGGGGGGGCAGGGCTGAAATTGCTGCAGCTTTTAACACAGCGTATTTGTCTTTGGTCAATCTTGCTAAGAAAATTAAATTAACAGTAGGTGTCTACAAACATCTTATTCGTAATTATGTCGCTTCAGCCACACAGAGACAACCTATTATGAATCATGCAAACACTTGCTGTCCTTTTTTATTTAACACAGCAACACGTCGGATTTTAATAACAATAAAAATATTAAATTAAACATAAAAGTAATACATTTCAGTCGTGGTTCAAGATATCAGGAAGTAGCAGCCTGTAGCCATCCTGCCGTTGAAATACTCACAGGCCCACCACTCACTTCCATTAGTTCTCAGTCACAGAGTAGGACGACCACATTTCAAACATCCATTCAACATGCAGGATAACATGATCATTTTTCTGGACATGAGTGGAAAACGTTTAGCCAATAGCGATGCTACAACCTGCTGCAACAGCACTGGATGAGCTCAATTAAGCGCAAGCACTGTAGCCTACTGTTGTCCTCAGGCAACAGTGTAGGAGGAGCTGTGGAGGTATACGCATAGAGAAATGTCCATTAGACCAGAAATAAATTCCACTTTTAACATCACCAGTAGCACATCCATACAATTTAGGATACATGCTAAAATGTATACATTTTCTTACATGAGATGGGCCAGTGCACGCACATTTCTTTGTCATTGCATTGAAGGTGGCTATAGAATACTTTAATTTTCTACGTTCTCTATGCAATCTGAGTGTCCAGAAATGAACTGTCATATTACTTGTATTATGCATGTAGTACATCATAACAACCAGTAATTCAGTTTTTATCTGATTATCAAATAATCCCTTCAAGGCACTCATTTTAGCAGCCGGCAGAAGTTTTGTCCCAAAAGCCCTAATTAGATGAGAGGAAGAGTCATCTGTTTTGCCGGGGCGCAAAAGTGACTGACTGACGGACTCAGTTATCGTCATCTATATTGATAGTTATTGTATGAATGTCATTCACGAATAAAAGAAAAACGAACATTGTTGTGCCATGAAATGGAATAGCTTTGGCAGTGTAAAGTTCAACTTCAGTCTCACTAGTAATTGCTCAATTCTTATGACTACTACAAGTAGTAAGTTAGTAGATACTAGTAAGCCTGTTACTGGCTAATAAGCTGTTAAAACAGCCAGTGGCAAAAGCCAAACAGTCCATAAATGTTTTTTCTGGTGGAAGTAAACTGCTGTCCTTTTTTATTCATCATAAAAATATATATATATATTTAAATTATTTAACAAAACAAGCAGGAGAGCGGGGCCTGGGTATCCTGCTGGCTGCATTACAAACACAAACAAACACACACATTAGCAATAGTCACTGCTACTGCAGTTCCCCAACTTGCTCTACAAACCCACTATTCCAGCTGTTTCCAGTGTAGATGTCTGAGATAACCCAGCTGAGCACTGCTCCCATGTCCTGTAGCACACCAAAACACACCACGGCAAACTCCAATGGACACACTGAAACTGATTATATACATGAATATAATTCCTAAATAAACAACCTACCTCACTGTCTGAATACCCAAATGATGTTGTGATTTACATCGCGACTGACCAGGCAAAAACATGCCTTAAAACATAACAGGACACCAGAATAATGTTAACCAGATGCACACATTGTGTTTACATACAGATAACTGGTTTGTGTACCCAGGACAACAAGTCCCCGGACTCAACCAGGTCCAAGTGAATTAGAAAACAGTCTGATCATTGTCCTTTAGGAAACATACAGCTCATGTCCCCCAGCTGGAACCCAAGTCCCTTTATACATCACAGAATATGTTAGAGGAAGTACACTATAAAGGGAGAGAGATGCCATTTGGGATGGACACCTTCCTCTAGTGCTATCTACAGCCCGTCTGGGCTCTAGAACCAGAAGGTTAGATCTTGGCAGAGATAGGCGTGATAGTTCTCAGGGAGTTACAGCAATCAGCAAAAACCAATGTGATGTTTCTTATATTGTTCTTTTAATTGTCAATGGTACACGTACAAGCTACAGGTTAGGTCAATGACCCCTAGAGAGCATGCCATTCTAAATGTTGCTCTCATCATGTTTGATTTAGTGTGCAACACTCCTTCTCTCTCTCTGTCTCAATGTAACACCATGTCTCTATTTCAGCATCTCCGTTTCAATGTGATAGCTCATTTCTCAAAGCACGTCTCTCTGTTTGTTTCAATGTCACACCAGTGGTATTCAACTCTTACTCTAAGAGGTCTACATCTTGTTGGTTTTCTGTTCTACCTCATCATTAATTTCATTCACCTGGTGTCCCGGGTCTAAAGTCCCTGATTAGAGGGTTGCATTTATTCAATGCATTGAATAAATGGAGTGGAACTGGCCTCAAGGTCCTAGGTTGAATACCCCTGGAAATCGGTGCTTTGCAAAACATCATGGTATGAACTGTTACATTAAAAACAGACACAAAAACAGCCAATTAAGTTGACCTAGACATATTTGTATGGGAACTTAGCCATGCAACTTTACAGTACCGTTCGTAGGTGGTTAGTGGGACACGCACGCATGCACACATTCCCTGAGACAGAAAGCAGAGCTCTGATGTTCTCAGCGTGACACCCCAAAAGGGGAGGGCTAAAGGAATCACCAGTCCGGTCATAGGCTGAGGCAGCCACTGCCATCCATCATTCACAGACCCTCCAAAGCAGCGGTCTAAACCATTTTCCTTCTCCACAGTAATTAAGGAGTAGAGTCTAAGAAGACTTAAAGGCTTACTCCTCTGGCCCAGTATTCCTTTTATGCCAATGAGAGTGAAAAGATAGTCAGGTGTAATGATATAAGCCGGTCCTCGGCCGTGTACAACACCGCACAGCCTCTGAAAGAGCTGACTAGTGGACTTGTAATGTACACATCGTAGACATTCACTGAGCTCCACAGGGTTCCTCTCATGATGTGGTGTATCTTTATCGAGTTGACCTCAGCGATACGAAAAATCTTCCTATGTGAATGAAGCTGATCCACACCTGGGCCAAACAGCCCCAACTGAAATGTTGTTAATAAATAGAACAGCGCTAAGAAAACGATATTGATGTGATTAGTGTTCTTCTAGTTCCATGATCATCAGACTGGTTGCGTTAGAGGGCATGGATCTTCCATTGCGTAGATAGTTATATAAAATAGGTGTGGCGCTGGGTTGGGAGGGCAATAAGTAGTAGAGATGTTGTGGCATGCAGACACCCAAATGAACACACATTTAGGCCCAAGGACACAAATAAAAAAGCAAACAGTCAAACAGTCAGGGAGACAGACAATTAGACAGACACACAGTCAGAGACATACAGTTAGACAGACAGTCAGAGAAACAGACAGTCACAGAGACAGTCAGAGAGACATGCAGTTAGACAGATACTCAGAGAAACAGTCAGAGAGACAGACAGTTATACAGACAGACAGACATATAGAGAAACAGACAGTTAGACAGACAGTTAGTCAGACAGACAGGGCTACATTCAGGGTACAGTTCCTGGCTCCATGGTGAGACTATGCCAAGGCACCAAATGCACTGCAGCTCGGAAAACAAAAGCCATCTGTTGTTTTTTAATCTGGGGACAGCACCAAGATACCATCTCAACCCATCACAGCACCACTTCGCTGAGTTCTGGGAAGTGGATTGGATCAGGGCCCTTCCAGTTCTCATAGGGGGTCTGGGTTAGGAGGAGATGGCGTAGATAGATCTGTGAGATATAGCACAGCTGCACACGCAGCTGTCTGTCTAGCAGCTCATGATTGAATTTAAAAATAAAAATGTAATTGGCACAAAGGACTTTAAAGATTCTGTAGAAGGAGGCCTGGTTGGGTCATACTGGAAATAACAGAACAAACACAAGACTATATTTTTTCAGAGCATCATGTTTACTGACTTTCTTAGCATTTCTTATTCCTCCAATCTCTATGGCAATGACATGTGGGTTCCTATGAGTGACAGGAAGGTCGCCCAATGGGTGACCTCGGTATTGACCCACGGGTGTAAAAGTGCAGCAACACAATAAGGTGTCAGAAGTGCCCCAGCCGGGAAGGTCCACGATGTCACTCCCTCATACTCTCACGGTCTCCTGACTTAATCCGTTACACATAAGGTACCTGCACAAATACATGCACAGACGAGCACAGACATACAGAACGGAAGCTGTGACTGCAGAAATAACCGCTGGCGTTTGTGGCCAGGGAGACGGTTGCTACGGAGTTTCCGCAGGGAGGTGTTAAATTCAGCAGCTCACGTGGCATTGAACAGCAGTCAGTCAGCTCTTTGTAGTACAGACATAACGGGGGAAAAGCATAAGCAACCAGGGCAGAACACAAGTCTACACTATATCAGTGTCCAATAATCACATCCCATCAACCTTTAAACGCTTTCAATTCCTACGTCTCATTTCTTATTCGACATTCAATGGTCCAATTTCTTGTTTTTCCTGTCAGGGCAAGTAGAAGAGGAAGGACCGTAGTATTTTAGATGACTAGAACCAGGTGTTGAAAGAGTTACCCACAGTAGGAACACCGTCTCTGGGGTCAACCAAGCACTTAACCAGAAACCATCTGCTGGGGTGACAGCATCACTTTTACTTGTAAACAGATTGCAGTCAGACACATGCAGAAGTACCCAGGCAAGTCCCAACAGAACCATACTGCTACACAGCAGCGTGTCTTTAACGCTCGGCAGTTGCACTGCGTTGGTAAAACTGGGTCCAGTGTGTTGACGGAGGTCAAATGAAGTTGATGGTTTCCAGTAAACAGAACCAGGACCAGCCCACACAGGTACAGAGCTAATCCATGGGCACCCCGCTGCATATTAAAACACACAACTAATCCTCACAGACTCTCTGGAGACTTTGTGATCTCTGAAGAGCTCAATCCGGAAAACACCGACACAGCTGAGCTCCAAAGCACACACACACCTTTCAGAAGGAGTGTTCCGTATAATCAGCACCTATGGCAAAATCCCATCCAACTGATCTTATCAGAGCAGAATTAACCGAAAGCCTTGAACGTCCAACGGTAAACCACTGAACAAAGCGGCGCTGTGGATGGAAACGAGTACAGTTGCTATGATCTCAGATCCCCACTCCACCCTGCCACGCCTGGCCTCCACCCTCCGTCCCGGCCTCCTTCCATGCCAGCCAGCCCTCCTGTCTCCCTGCCTGCCTCTCCACCAACACCAGGCTGTGTCAAGGCCAAGGCCACCGGACTGATTCCAGTCTTCCACACCATGGCAGACTGATGATTCAGGTGTGTTCAGACCAGTGGTCTTATTCAAACAGAGCAGCTTCTTAAAGGGGACGTGAAAAAATATTCACCAACCAGAGCATCACTTGTGTTATGGAAACCAGCCACAGTCATATTAATATGCTGACTAAAGAGGCCAACTCTCACACTCTCTCCCACTCACGGGCAAACGTGAACTCACACACATGCACCGACATTCGCAGACAATCTAGAAATTCTTCCCCACATACCTGTCCACCTCTCCTTCTGTCCTTCCCCTCTGATGGGGTGAGCTTCTCCTCTGTCTTTGGTTTCACTTCTTTCCTCCCTCCCTCAGTCTATATGGCTCCAGTAGCAGAAAAGTCTCTATAGTTCCAGTAGCTCCAGGCTCATTGTGTAATATGTCCTCGTCATGAGGCAGCTAAAGACTCCACCTACACGTTCCCTTCCCTCCGCGGTGCCGTGTGTGCATGCAGAGAATGCTGGTGGGTGCCGCTCCGCCTGCCAGCTCACACAGGGCCCCGGCTCTGAGACAGACCCATTGTGACGCCCAAGCTGCCCTGGCTAGATGGAGGGCAACACACACACACACACACACACTCTCAAACGAACTGTGACATCCTCAACTCCAACTCTCCAGCTGGGGTCCAGCCCTGCCTAATTCCTGCCTCATGGCTCACCTCAGGAGAGCACACACACACACACACACACAAACACACAGACCGCCAAGGGAAAACACACAGACACTGAGTCATATTTCTATGTAATAGACAAACAAGAGAGCTTCACAGCACACCTATATCCAGGGTGGTGCATAAATGTGGAAATGTTTACAGGGAACACACATCCACGACCAAAATACTGCTCTCCTCTTTATAGACATGCAGCTAGTACAAAAAAAGAACACCTCCGTCTGTTAACAATGTAACCAAGCTAGAGGCTCATTCTAAAACAGACAACCGTATTCATTACTTGGTCCTTTGTAACAACGAAAAAACAAGAGTAGATGTTCTACTTATTTCCCAATGGTAAGTAATTTGGAAAGTAAAATGCTCACTACTAAAATATTCCTTTGTGTATGTCCATAAGCCTGAACAGACATATACAACACAATAAATGACCCACAGCTGGCCAGCATCAATTATTAACATGCTATAGATTCCCATTCTACCAACCAAGACCTCTCTCATCACTTGTTTGTTTCTTTGGTGCCGTGGAAACAGCCAGGAGCGGTCGAAAATACACATGTAAGTAGCTCACCTGTAGTGATGACGAAGCAGGACTGGGTTCAAGGAGTGGTTAGGGTTCAGGTTAGCTAGCAGAGGATGAGGAAGTAGGCAGGAAGCAGGGAGGAAGCAGTTGACACCAGGGTTTTTCTCTCCCTTTCTGCCTCTCCCTCCCCCCTCCCCCCTCCCCCCCTCCCCTCTCCAGTGACTCTGAGGTCACCACTTGTTCTTCCTTTGCCCTTCAGTAAGAGAGACAGAGAGATCGGATGCATAACCTGATCTGCACTCTGAGAGGGGTCTTGGGGGGCATGGTAGAGGGGGTTGTACAGAGGGAGTCCTGGTGGGCTTAATGTCATACAATACACATGTGCGCGCGCACAGGCATACACACAGCCACTGTAGGGAGTTAGAAGCTTTATCAGGCACACGCAGGCTGGTGTGACGGAGCGTAACAGGCCGGGCCACTCAGGGTGGCGGGGGGGGGGGGGGGGGGGGGGCTAAAGAGTTGAGCTCCTTTGTGTCCTGTAGTTCCCCGAAGCATGGGGCCATAACAGTAGACAACAGAGAGAAGCACTGTCACGCTACAACAATGGTTCTGATATTTAACAACTACCCTACCAGGTCCTTTACACACACACACACACGCACGCACGCAACCACATGCACTCACACACAGCTAGAGGACCCAAGTCTGCTTTCAGAGCAGTAAGGGCAGAGTGACTTGCTGCTGATTGGTCGGTTTCTGTCGGGGTCAGCCCCCTTCCACTATGACTGCCCCGGTAAGAGTCGACAGTCCCAAGACGACCGTGGCGTCATGGAGTCAGAGCACCGTGACATACTAGAAGAGTGTTACAACCGTCAGCTCCAATTCTGAGCCTCTGTACATTATTCATACGGAATCTACCATAAAGAACAGACAGAGGTCCAATGACAAGACAGGTCACACACACAGTAAATGAGGCTGCAACATATTGTTTCATAGAGTATGTAAATGCTGTACTTAATACTGTTCCATCGGTATTTCCTCAATCAGCTTCCTCTCTTTAACAGCCCGGGTTTCCCATTCTGACCCACATGCTGTGTTTACTACAGTAATGGACTGTATCACACAGCAGGCTTTTTATGTGGTATTTCAACCAAGTTTCAATTTGCCTTTCCCATGGCACATTAAACAAGCATCTTGAGTTAATCCCTCCTAATTATTCTTAATTGGATCAGAGATTAATGGGGATTACAGGCCAATAAGGACAAAGGCTGCATGCTTAAGAACCACTAGGAAACCCTTTTAGAACTAACATCATTATGAGAAATAACTCCCAACTGTAGCACTGGAAAATATTACATGAAAATAACCAACAGCATCAGTCTAAAGCTGTTTGCACAATTTTATTAGGGAAAAACAGAAAACCGGATTTGAAAACGAGTGACTTCCCCAAATAGAATTTACAAACTGGTACCTTGGAGGTAGTATTGCTAACATGGTACAGTAGACATGCATAACTATACGCATAACAGAATAAATCCTGAACAAAATTATTCCTGTTGAATATATACATTTTCAAAAAACAATTAAACAATCACATCAATTACAATCAAAATACTACTCTTATTACAGAGCTGTCCCGAATGCCATTTGTAGATGTTCAATGGACAGTAATGCTATCAACAAACATTCAACCAAAAATCTGTTGATAAGCAACTGCTTGCTAAGGTTAGGTATAGGTTTAGAATAAGGTTTAGGGTAAGGGTTAAGGTTAGAATTGGGATGAAGGTTCAGGTAAGGTTAAGGGTTACGGTTACTGGATAGTTAGAATTTTACTGATAGTCAGTAAGTACTCTATCATCTACAGACACAATTGTCTCTCAAAATAAAGTGTTGCCGTAATGTTGGATGGGTGTTGTTGTTTGACAGCAACTTTAAAGATTGTCTTTTTGTGTGACACTCCTCCATTTAGGTTTTAGCCCATTAGGGGGATATTATGGAGTTTCCCATCCAGGCTTCTTTATATAACCATGGTCTCTTCTTTGACCACTGACCTTGTTGCTCCTGGCCCATCATCGTGACATTCTTTACATTTTGTTAGAATTAATTTAACTTTTGTGGGATCTGCGGGATATTCAGAGTTTGGGATATTTCTTGAAAGCCCAGAACTGACTGGTATGTTTCCAGAAATTTCTCACAGACTTGTTTTTAAAGCTCCTTGGTCTTAATTCTGTGATTGTTTACAGGCTGTGCTATACCCTGGGGCCCTTGAGAAACACGTGTATTAAACCTGTCACTTTATAAAACTATGTATGGGTGGAATACATACGCAATTAAGACTGTTCTGTTCTTTTTTATTTTTAGTTCATAAACATTTTCAACATTTATCCATTTTACCTACAGACTGTGACACTAAAAAAGGTGCAAAGGTCGTTGGAGGTTGAATACTTAAAACAATCCACTGCATTCCAAATTTCATGAATCGTTACTCAATCAAGCGTTTATATACAAATCTCAAAAATACTGTATTCTGTAGATTAAAATGTTTAAACATCCAACAAGTCAATGTAGTTTTATGTATCTTGGTTTGTGACAAATCACGCCGCTGCAGAACGTGTTCTACCAGTCGCGGTATCTTTATGTCCATCTCGATCTGTTGTCATGCTAGTCCAGGATGTCTGACACCTTTTAACAGAGCATGGAAATGCAAACCAGGCTGGGATTGCGATGCCTGCTGACAGTGAAGTCAGCCCTCCCCGTCACTCCGCCTGCTCTTGGCACCCCAGTTATTAAATAGTGCACAGCAGAGGCAGTACAGTTTAGAGAGAGTAGGAGGGTGGAGCGTGAAGAGATGTAGCCATCCAGCCAAGGCAAAACTCTTTTACCTGTAACATTAACCAGGCAATAGAAGCCTACTGTGCCGGCACGGACTGAGGAACGGAGCAACCTGATTTTTACATTCAAACAATTTAAAGTTCATCAATATCTAGACAGCTATGGGTACAGGAAGCACCTCCTGCATTACCACTGACACAGCTATACAATACTGGTTTCTTTGCCTCAGTTTTAGATAGTCCTGCAATCTGCAGCCCACGCACAGTCAGCCTTTGAGCGCTGACCAGAATTACAACTATTCACTGATGCCCAAGGCTATTCAGTCGTGAAACAAGAGGTTAGTATTTAAAAACTTTGTCAGCAAAGATTGGCTCCATGTAGTGATCAAATGCACAGCAAACGTCCACACACACACACAAACACACATGTATACAAACACACACGCACAACTGAATGAAGGCATTTATTGGAATGGTAATTGGTTGGTTCTGCTGTTTGCATCCCCAGCCTATCCTCCTCTTCCTAAAGGTTATTCCACTGTTCAGCCTGCTAACCCTTCACAGCCTCTACATCAATGTGGGACATTACACCAGCAGAGGTTAGCAACAGGGCTTACTGGCTTACAGCTGTGTCCTGTCTATAGAAATGGCCCTGTCCTCACACACCACCTCCACCAGATCCTGAACAATAACGCCAGTAAGGACAGATGCGATTGGCCCGTGGGCGGGCGTGATGTCAGGGAACGCGACAGTGTTCCTCTTAGGACACAGTGTTAGTGGAAAGGTCAACGTTTAATATTCAATCCACCCTAGATCATACACTACGCTAACGTTCCACATATCCCAATGCAACCATAGCAAGCTGCTACGCTAGTGGGGCATTGAGAACCCTATTGTGGAAACAAAAACTGGCTGCTAACTGAAAAAAAAGGCCCTCACTCATTTCCCCAAGGCACACTGCCCGGGCCGCAAGCCAAAATTGCTAACTCCATTTTTCCCAACGAGGAACCAACTCACAGTAAATATTCCCATCAGATGATGGTCCATGTCAGATAACCTATCTATGCTTAAAGACCATGATAGCAGACTGACTCCTTCACCTGGTCACCATGGTGTATACTGTATGTTGGCTCATATTTACATTGTCTGGCTGTAGGACAAACAGGAAAAAGAAACCAGCACATCTTTTCTTCTTCTCTCATAGTTGGTCAGGTATCAATGCTTACGTATAAGCCTGAAGGTTTTCATCTGAGATTTAGTGAAGGCTTGCATGCCTGTAGGATACAAAGCGTATATTGTATATGTAGCACAACCCCACCCTTCTTCTCAGTCCAGGGAAGAGAGAGATGTGGAGAGATGGAGTATGTTTTTACACTACGGCAGTTCTTGTAGATAAACGAGACATGCAGCCAAATTCGTGTCACAGAGAAAAATGTATGATAGAGCAAACGGGTGAAACGTCCCCTTCCAAAGTGAGACACATGATAACTGTAAGTGGAGTCTAGCATCATTGCATTTTCATATGGTAACCCTGAAATCATAATCTTTTAGAACAAAGCAGAGCAGCTTTGGGACTGAGGGTGTCAGGCACTAGAGACGTTTAAAATGGTCACCAACCAATAAAATGGGAATAACTGTTAATAAATGACAGCAGCGTTATCCTATGAATAGACCAGCCCTAGAGCCAGAGCACGGCGCTTATTAAGGGTTCTCTTATCACGCATGGACCCAGCAAAGAGATCCCAGGGTTTGGTTTTCATTGGCCTTTTGTGGCCTGAACAAGCAGCGTGCTTGGGCCAATGGCGAACAGAGGCAATTCAATACTGATACCCAAACCCAGGGTTGGGTCACTCTGTCCCAGGTGATAGTGAAACTCAAACCCAAGGTTCAACCGTAGCAGTCCCAGGGCAACCATGTGAGGCACCATAGAATCTACAGAGGATTTTGGCCTGGTTATGTAAGAAGCCCCCGTCTCACGGTGTGACATCCAGAGAGATGAGGAGGACCACAGGGTGATAGAGAGGTTACATCGCAGTGGGGACTGGCCTGAATGAAGCCAAAGCCAACTGTGTCAACATGTGAATATATATATATATATATATATATATATATATATATATATATATATATATATATATATATATATATATATAAAATATGCCTACAGAATTGCGCCAACACAGAATTGCCCCCCCCCTCCCACAACCACCACCACAATCCTGCCCAAACACACTCTGGTCTTTACGTAAAATGAACTGTTCCCCCTAAAGCTGGCAATACCATGGTAACAGAGCACAAAGAGAGAAAATAAAAGTGTTCCCAGAGAGCTTGGTTCAGAATGCTAATCACAATTCCCTTCTGTGGGGAAAAAAGACCGGGAATCATTCCACAGTGATTCCCGGTAGGGTTCATTATTTCGTCTGAGACTTGTCGTAACGCCACTTCGGTAACATCCACAGAATAGTTATCCTTTTCCCACATCATATGAGAACCAAACAAGCCAGAAACATCCCCCGGGCTTCATGGCCGGCACAACAACACTGCCCCATTTAGATCCCTCTTTTTTTGTTCCAATCAGATCAATTACATAAGAGACAGACTAGTGCAAAACGTCAAAACGTGGAATGCCCATTGAATCACTGTCACTGGGGATGTTTGAGTGAAATAAGGGCTTGTCCCGATCTCAACCAGTCAGTAAGATCAAAATCCAGTTAGAACTCATTTCAGCTCATGCATAAACCCTCAGCACAGAAGGCGCTGGTATCAGTGTCTGTTTTGTTAGGCATCTCTTCTGGGCATTCTCCACAGAGCCAGACGGAGAAAGGGGAGGGAGACATCTGGTGCCCCTCTCCAATACCAAACACATATTCCTTCCTTCTGCTCAATCAATAAAATGGTCAGTTCTAAAGACTTTAAATGACCAAGTCTGATAATCTCTCTCTCTCTCTCTCTGAGTTAATGTTGTTCTGAATCTAATATGTAGAGGGTTTTTTGTTAACAGATATTTAGCAGAGTCCAAGACATTGTTCAAGCTAACAAGTCATAAACATGGCTGACATTTTCCAACTTGAGAGTTGTTTAGATTTGTTTCTACTTCAATGGTGCCATATTAGTGCCACGTCACTAAGCCAAGAACACACCATGCCAATGACCCAAAAACGCAGGATCAGTACATTCTGGAAGTCCCACACTGGACGGCGCTAAATTACCTTAAAGGAGAATTTCACTTTTTATCAAGATAATATAAAATGGTTCCTTAGCCTGAATGAAATCTATGGGCCTTAAGAAAAACAGTAATCCAGGATATATTTGGTTTTAAACAGCCATTACTAACATTTAACTTTAGCCTCCTTTAACTAAAAACCAGTAGAAGTGGGAGAATTTTTTAATAAAAGCACCCTCAAAACCACATGGAATCTTGTTGGCCATAATAACAAATTGAATACAATGAATTTTGTAGGGGAGTAAAAATACATAAAAAAACAGAACATATGAATGCAACAATATACAGTAGATGTTTTTTGTTACTTAGAGTTGATTTTGCCATAATATATATAAAGCTGAAGTTTGTAATGGGTGCTTAAAGAAAACTGAACCAAGGATTACAGTTTTTCTGGGCACATACTCTACCTTTGTGTTAAGGAACTGAAAAACTATACTCTCATTCAGTCAATTTCTAGGGCGCTCCAGTGGTCTAAGCTGCTGCCTCCGATGCAAATTGCTGCAGTATGGACACAGTTTGACCCTACTGCTAATCTAGTACACTCTAATTTTCCTCTTTCAATAAAGCATAACAATCCCAAGAATATATTTAAAATCAAGAGTCATTCAGCAGAGAGCACACAATAGCCACTCTAACTACATCCAAGGTCTTGTAAATGTAATAATAGTTTGTCCAGGGGCTCCTGAAAGCACGTTTGGTCCATTAACAGAGGATGTGTACCTTACAGGGAACAGATAAGAAGTTGTAAAACACTAGCTGAAAAGCTTTGTATTTTCAGAGTGGAGATTCTGATTTATGAGGTCTCAGAAGTACATACAGTAGTTGTGGAGCTGGTTTGGTCACTGTCTCCAGCCAAGCTATTGGCCTGTACTAGGCTACAGGTAGACACCCAAATTGCCAAATTTGGTTGGGTTGAAGAGTTAGATCTGCAGTAAAACTGGTTGAGTTCCTGTGGCAGAGCCGGTATATGGGTTGTCGCTCGTAAAATTGCTTTTCTAGCCTTGCTAGAAATGTGTTTCGCAGACAAAATGACTGAATTGATCTTTCTTTGGACCCTCTGGAGAGGTGTCTCTCTCTGGAGAGGGGTCTCTATGGAGGGGGTCCTGATTCTGGACTCATTCTATGTGGCAAGGTGAAGAGCTCTATGGATCACATCCTTCTATATACATTCATAAACCAAGGCTTGTCAGTATACACCTTTTTGATTTAGATCTTGCGATGCGTCACTCTCAGTTTATGTTGGCGTTGCGGTCTTTGAATGTTGTCCAATCTGCAACGCCAAAGCCATCCGCGCAGTGTTAGATCTTCCATTTTATTTGTCATTACATTTATTTTGCCTGAAATCCACTTTGTAATGTCACCTAAGCTGCAGGTCAAAAGCCCCACAATTTAACCAAGCTTTGATAAGACGTGTCGATTCATATGAACTTCCAGTTAGTGTTCACCCGTCTTTGTCTAGCTGTGTTGATGTTAGGACTTTGCTTTAGCGTTGGAATGCATTTTGAAACACATTGTATTTCAAATTGGTCAACCACAGTCAGGTTCTGTGAGAAGTGTATTAGTTCCCTCTGTCTGTGTCCTTTGATGCTTCTTTGTTGCAGTTGTTTGGCTTATCGGGTCTCTTCTGCTTGACTTTTCTTGGGTTAGTATTTTCATATGGAGATTTAGAAGTGAATCGGCACTGATTATTTTACCCTAATTACATTCCCGTTTGCTCTTTAGCTCCATCTGTTGAATACCAAATTATACAGACACAGACATTAATATCAACACACCAAAATGGTCCTTTTCACAATAATGCAAAAGTGAATTAAATCCTACAATCTCATTGGTACAGCCGTCACAAAGATTTTATACAGATAGCCAACAGCAAATAGCTAGCAAAGCAGATGTTGAAGTATTGGCTAGGAAATGCCGGAACCAAGGAAGAAACCTATCAATATAATTTTATATAATTTAACATTGGAAAGGAAGGAATGAAGTTGTTGTTTAATAAACAAGCTTTGTATAGTGAAATTGAGTGGCAAGCTGCCCTGAAAGAACACCATGACAACAAAGCTGTCAATCAGTCGACCGTGAGTCTGAGAGAGCCCTGCCCTCTAGCCCTGGACTGGTCTAATGCACGCACACAAAAATATTCACAAAGCACATACACACAAATCACACACTCATGCACACTAATTAACAAGGGAACCTTGTCCTTAAGCTCTGCATGCTCATGCTCCTTGACGTCTTTTTTCTTAGACCTTTCCCACACATAGACACAGCTCGGGCTTACTGACAGACACTGCAGCCAGATATACCACACTGGTTCACATTTCAGTCTCATCATCCTCAAGAAACTGCGCCATCATCTCCCCAGTCATCAGACTAACAAACACAACGATGGACAGTCATTCTTTAATTAGGGTTTGGCGTTTAGATTTCCAGAGGTCAAGGGTCAAATTCTAGAAAGTCACAGCTACACAAAAGAGCAGAGGAAGGACGTCCGTCCGTCACGCACGCAGAATGTGAAGCATGTATTAATGCTAGCAGGCTTCGCCCGGTCTTGACTAAAACTCACAGTCCTCCCCAGCAGGGAGGTCAGTATAATTCCCTGTGGTACCAGGCAGTGGTGTTGTCTGGATCAATGCCCCAATACTGTCTGTGACCATACAAGGGGGCATCATATGGTGCTACACAGACAGAACACACACGCCATAGGGGAACACTGACTGGATCAGTAAGTGTTACATCAATAGGTCAGTGAAGAAACAAACACCAATCTAGTCTCCTAATAACAGAGCAGAAAGGACGTTTCCATAGTAACCTTGTCACTCCGCTGAACCTCCTGGCGCCTTATTCATGGTCAGTAAATGGAAGGACGACTCTCAGCACTTAAGAACCTGCATAAGCCAGTGTCCTGCCTGACTACACAAACCCACAGATATTGGTTTCTTCCTCATAATAAGTCTGGAATTCAGACAACTCCAACCAACGAGAACACGCTGGTAAAGCAGAGTGAAGAAACATTTGTCACTGGGTTGGATACTCAGATTGGTTCATAATCATCCAATCGCTGAATACTTTTTTTTTTGGCAGTCCAAGACTGAAACATGTAGAGAAGAACAGTTTGAATTGTCAGGCAAGCCAATACTCTGTCTGATATATTGTTTAGACAAGCAGATGAAAACCTTTTTTTCCCCTTACATTCCCTGGCCATGCATCTGCCTTCCACCTACCCCACATGACTTTCCATCCCCCCACCCCCCCACAGGCTTATGTTAGGACATACAAACGTCATGGAAAACCTCTACTTAACATGTGCATTTTGTTTTTGACACACATGAACAGAGTTAATCCAGAGTACACTTCTCAATACAGATGTTTATAAATTGATGGATTAAATTATGATTACCTGAACATTTAATGATTCATAATAATCTCTTGGGCTTTTCATTTGTGCTATCAAGCCCATCTACTGCAGTTTTTTGGTGCCATTCACTCAAGCTATGCTGAGCTCTTGTGAATGGGCATTAATACCATGTTTCCCCTGACATATGCAGGACTTAGGGTAACTAGCATTGTTTTCGCCCCAGTCAGTCTGGAAAATGCCAACACCAACTATAAGCTTGACACAGACCTGTCAACCTGTGATCAATGTGTCTTCACATGGAGGAAATTCCACATCATGTGTGTGAACATTCCAACATTTTATTGAAGTACACAAACAGACAATTTGGAATTTACATTGGCAGCGTTTCCGTGGGAATAATAGCATATGTGCATTCGTTTGCAACCTATTCATAAAAGATTCACAGTTTGGGAAGACTTTGGGATATTATTCCTGACCCTCTTCAGTTTTAATTTTGATGGTCATTCCACATCTATTCATACCGTATCTGATCGTATTCTCCCAGATGGAATAGAAATCCTCCACTTCTGACCTGGCCACCCACCATACAAGTAGGTGTCATGGGAGATGCTGACTCCATGAGAATCCATGGATGGAAATGGTTTACAAATACTGCAAATATGAAAAAAAGAATGATAATATGGATCATAAAACATTTCTGCAAGTCTTCTGCAAGATTCCTTGATCAGATCTTTGTTGAAACAGATTTGTTCCCCTAAACGGAGGGTGTTGTTTCATGAGGTTGATGTGAGGGGATTCCAATGCACTTCTCACTTACCAAGTTTTTTGATTTAGTACGAGGGCAGATTGAGCCACCCCAAGGTCTTTGGGTTTCTGGAGTGTGGTGAAAAACAACCTATTTCATAAGAGTGACATTACATTCCGTGACATACTTTATGGAGAACCGCGTGCTTTATGAGGGAGGGCATGTTCTCTGTGGGTTATGTCTACTTTAATGCAGAAACAGGAGGAACGCTTCAGGGCAGCTGGACTTCCTTTGGAGCCAGTTAGAGCGTGAGGATCATATACATGGGAATCCAACACAACAGTGTGTGTCTGCATGTATGCATGCATGTACAAGATGTACGTGCATGTGCGAAGGAGTGAGTAGGTTTAAGAGTGGACCCATTAAAAGGGTGGGGTTCACATACTGGAATCCAACTGTGAGGTCCAGTCATACCTTTGGACTGAATCACCCCCTAAAACACTTTACAGTAATATTTTTTTACTGTACTATGTAAGCCAGGCTTCTTCAAACCTTCAGGAGCTGCCAGGACATTTATAGTGGAGAACAATCCCCTTGTTTACCACTTGAACTGACTTATTGTGCAGTAAATCAGCGGTTCTCAACTAATCCTTCCTCTAAATCCAAAATAGAACCATAATAATATCTGGAAAAGGAACATTTGCACCTTTTTTATTATTGTCAAAGATTCCATATTTCTCATATTCTTGATACAGACTGTTGGCAAGATCCCTTATTTGAGACCACAAAATCTCACCCACCCATTGAGATTCACTAGTGTATATAATGGTTTCTTGTCTTGAGATAATATTGGTATTTACCAACTGTGCTGTACCATTAAACATAAGCCAGACATCATTAACTTTGACGTTCTCCAGTCTATCACAGCCAAGGAAGGTGTGGGATTGGGTATTATAAGCTTTTGCTACTTGTCACAACCCTCGCCATTCTCAACCAATCAGACAACTTCCAATTTCAGCTTCTTGTTTCCTCCATAAGGACCCACCTCTGATCTCTGATCCACTCTGACAGACCGGCTCAGTGTCTGCGTGTTTATTGAGGAGATCAGAACAGGAAAGGTGTTATACTAAACAACAGGTGAAACCTCCCCCTCCTCTGTGCCAAAGCCAAGGCCAGCCAGCCTCCCACTCTGACTCCAGCTAAAGCTGATAATACTCCAGCCTTTACCTGTTATGGACTCCTCTTCCTGACTGCATTGCTGACCTTGAGCTTTTGCAGAAACATTTCTCTCTCTCTCCAATTCAGCGTTGTTAGCATGACAGTTATTACAAACATATTGCTAAAGCTAGAGGTACAATAATAACAGGAGACTACACAGTTGCAGCACCATTCAGGGTGACATCAAGAACAACAATAACCAGCATTGTGAGAAATATTCAGCAATAACAAAATGCTCAATAACAAGTACAAATGAACAAATAACAGTCATTACGATCGTATTGCAAAAGCTAGGAGGACACCAACAATAGACAAGCCCACAGTAACAACACTGAGAACAGAAATGACCGTCACAATCTGAAAGACGTAGCAACAACAAAAACATTGAGGTGAACAGCAACAATAAAAGTGAAAATACATAAATAATAAATAAAATGTAACAGTTCACAGCAGGTCACAGGTTATCCCTTATTTGTGGCACTCTCCAAGGAAACGTCCAGCAAGGAAACGTCTCTCTCTCTCAGCACATACTTATTTTCAACTCTGAATAAAGTACTCTGCTTAAAATTCTAACAGCCTTTCTGGGTTATATACAACCTCTTGTAGGAGGGCCCCACTGCCAGCATTCTGTGTGGGTCAATAGAGATGGGATGCAACCACCATCACCCTCCAAATCTAACTATTCTCCAGAATTTGAGCAATTATTTTCTGGGACATAAAAGCAAGAAGCACTAACACCAAGACATCCACAAAACAAACCTGGGGCTCATTAAATCAGAATAACTGATTTCATGAAAAATTGCCATGAACTCATCAAGCATTTATACAAAGAGGTGAGGTTGTCTAAGTTCAGTTCACTGACAATCACCCCCCCAAAAAAACACAAACAAAAAACAAACAGAGGAAGCTGACAACTTCTAGTTCTGGCAAAATGATTGTAAACAGCACAGCTAAGGGCTTCTGTACATCGTTAAGTTCTGCATGATAGAGAACCACCTTGACAACAAGCATGTGCAAGTATCACTCCGTAAATCTGTCAAGTCCACTCCCTCGCTCGTTCCCATGTGGAAACTGAGACTATAATTGCTCCTGCTATGACTGAGAAAGTAAGACAGGAAAAGAGAGAGAACAAAGAAAAGAAAATGCCCTTACCTGGAAGAAGGAGCGGAGGAAGTACATAACGCTAAGCATTTTGAGAGTGTGTTGGTGGAGGAAAGATAGAGCCCCTCTATCTCCTCCGGTTACTTCTCTCCCTCTACTTTGGCTCTCTTCTTCCCCAACTCCCAGCAGGCCTTGCTACGGCAGGGACTGTAGTATTCAGAGCTCTTTTCGCGTCATGCTCACTCAACCTGTTGCTATTTTAAACAGACTTAGTGGCGGACAGCGCGAAAGGGTAGAGAGCAAAGGAGAGAGAGGGAGGAATGGGGAAAGCCATGCCAGAAGCTTATACTGCCAAGGAGTTGCATAACAATGCGAGTTTATCGCCGGAAAGCAACATAGGAGGCCCTGTGCCTTCACTGAGCAGCGCAGCCTCCAGTCTAGTCACACACTCTAGTGTTGCCCCATGGGTACTGGTTCATTGACAAGTTGGTTTAACGTAGACCCTGATGTAATGCAGACTTCTACTCCACACTTTCCTGGCCAATCTCTAGTGTTGATCTAGAAGCCTCCAAGAGTTTAGGAGAATACTGTTTAAATGATGAACTGTTCTGTATTTGCCTAATTCACCTCTAATAATGCCGATGTTATAATCCCTAATGATGCCTATGTTATAATCCCTAATGATGCCTATGTTATAATCCCTAATGATGCCTATGTTATAATCCCTAATGATGCCTATGTTATAATCCCTAATGATGCCTATGTTATAATCCCTAATGATGCCTATGTTATAATCCCTAATGATGCCTATGTTATAATCCCTAATGATGCCTATGTTATAATCCCTAATGATGCCTATGGGTTCACTTTTCAAGAGAATGAATGGTGGTGAAGGTTTAGAAAAGACAAATGTCAGTATCGTATCCATATGAGCCATGAGTATGCACAGAGATGGGGCTAATAATTTCCAAAAAGCTCATTCCACAGATTGTTTTCCATCCATGGCTTGTACACAGCCAAGAGAGACATTGTTTCAGGCCAGCTGTTTATAAATAATTTCTAAGAGCCCACAGAAGCATCTAGAGTGTTAAAGGTGGTCAAGGCGGAGCGCAGCACAGTAACTCCAAGAGGTCTGAAACATCTGCTGCCAACACACGTGTTAAAAACTGCTTAACAAACACATCCAGCGGTAGCATCCACATGGACAGGCAAGGGATCACTGTCAGCACGGCCCTTCAAACCAGAGCTAGGAATGGAACCATACGAGTGTGTACAAATGAACAGCAAGCATGTGAGTTCTCCTGTTAGTAGCAAACAGTGAATATCAATAGATGAATAACAGCTGTGATATAACTGATATTTAAACTGGTCAGATTACACTGTGGCCTGGGGAAGTAGATGAAAGGCCTTAACGTCAAAATACCAAACTATCATACGGTAATACGGCAAACAAAGCTAGGAGAAAGAGAAACGTACATTCTGATATAAATACACCCTTCCAAGAAAAATGTTAGAACAGTATTACAGCATAACAGGCAATGCTACGTTGACATCCAAACACTCTCTTGATGGGACATGTACACATGCACACTGATGGAGATTTAACCCCATTATACCGGATTGTCATACCATCCTGCTTATTTCTAAGTAATAACACCTTGTTATTGTGGCAAACCTCCATGCCTGGAATAAATCACAGAAAGTAGGCACATATCGCCCTCTGCAGAGTCAACGTGTCATTACACCAAGTCAGCTCGTACTCTAGGCCAGTCCTAAATAGGCAAGGTGGAGGTTTCACCACAAAACGTATAGGAATTGAATCCTCTCAGAGATCTGTAAGTGAACAAGTTGTAGGGCTCAGTGTTAAGTTAACAGTCCGGTCTGAGAGCCAGCAGAATCAGTAGAACACAGCCCATCCATATCTCCCCCTTGAGCCTGGAGCCATGACTAAGACTCTTCTGTCAGGTGGCTCCGTCACGCTTTAGTCTTCTCTGGGCCAAGCCAAATGCTCTTCCCGGTAGGACTGAACTAAGGTGTGCTAGCAGGCTACATTGCTTTCCTGGCTTTACCAGTCACTCATTACTACTGACTATGAATAGAAGCTTAGTGGTTTCCCTAGATTTCTAGGCTATCTAATGACGGATAGATCAACCACCAAGATAAGACATCAGAGTGGGTAGAAATTACTGGACGTTTTTCAGACCCACAAGTTGGATAAATATCTGCCTTGTTGTTACAATGAAATGTAGAAGGTCATCTCATCCCGGTAATTGACATGGCCTAGGTCTTTATGGGATCTTTTTTTTTAAAGAACTAGAGAAAATACCTGAGGAATTCAGTCAGATCAAACCAATTAGAGCTAAAAATAAATCAATACTTTGGTCTAGTTTTTCCATAAACTATGCAGACCACAGCTGTAGATGTTGACTGATATCACTAAATTCCCCCTAAATAGCCCTCAGCTCAACCGTGGCGTGCTCACTGGTTTACAGCAGTTGTTATACAGGCTTATGCATTGAATCATCATTGGTCCAGTTATAGACGGGATGTGGGCAACGTGTTTGTGTGTGTGTGTGTGTGTGTGTTTGGGGTGTGCGTGTGTGAGTCTTTGTGTGTGTGTGTGTGGGGCAGGGGTGCGAGTGTGCATTTGTGTGTGGGTGCGTGTGGATGTGGGTGTGTGTGTGAGGGGGGTGTGCGTGTGTGTTTGTGTGCGTGTGGGTGTGTGTGGGGGGGGGGGTGCGTGTGTGTGTGTGTCTAACGGGGCCTCCAGTCTATTCTTATCAGAGCAGATGTGGTCTAGTGAACAGTGTGTCCATCTACACAGGATCCACTCCACTGTCCTCCTGTAGCTATCAACATATCACCAGTCCAGACAGTGACACTTCCTTACCTCGTCTAATGTCAGCAGGTGGCTTGGTCTGACGTTCCTACATAAAACCTATATAACCCTGGTTTTTCCAGACCTGAAAGTCTATGTATGTTTGACTGTACACCACAGTTATGACAAAACATGTATTTTGACAGTTCTGTCAACAGCAATAAAGCACCTTGGGGGTTCATGGTGTACATAGCCAATATTGCCATGAATAAGTGTGTTGCGTCCTGCCTAAAAACAGCCTGAAGCCGTGGCGTATCGGCCACACATGACACATATCCTCCGGCCTTCTTGCTTACATACACGTCCTCACAGTGGACAGACCTGACTTTTACATTAAACGGCACACCATTTCATACTTGCTATACAGGTGACCACTATATTTGACCAGCAGCTATGAGCAACATCCCTATGATTCAATAAATGTAGGTTGACCCGAGATGCATTATGCCCTAACTTTATTTGGACACTCATAACAATCCATCACAGGTGTAACGTGGGTAATGCTTAGCGTGCCCAATTGTAAGCCAACTACAAGTGCCCAAATAGCCCCCCAGGTTTTACCGGTGCTACAATGACTGTTACGGTAATGCACAACGCATTGTACAAGAACAACGCATTCACTTCAACACGCGGCTTAGGGCTTTATGCCAGACTAATACGGAGCTCTATGAAAAGCAGACACTTGTTTTAGACTAGCTAACTATTCAATCTCTGTTTTTCAGCTCCATTTTACATAGACCCAGGGGTTTGTTGCCAAATATTTTACTTGATTACATCTCTAATTATCCAGCAAACACACACACACACACACACACACACACACACTATGACTGGGTTAACTAGTCAAGCATTTGCTGTGATGAACAGTTGGAAGGGTGAATGTCCTCTTAGTGAGAGCCAAGCTAGAAGATTATATCAATTAATGTGAAAGTGTTATCATAAAGGCCTGACTATTGTGTGTGACAGACAGGTTTACAGGGTTGTCTTGGGTGCTCATACCACAAAGGAGTTACTCTGTGTAACCGGATCAGGCCTGCCTCTACCCACAGAAGTGACTCTATTGTGTCTGCGTGGTTCTAAACTGGCAGGTTCACACAGCAGGTTTTCCCTGTCAGAAATAAGGTGTCAAAGAAGAAGAGATGGAGCAGGATGC
Source organism: Esox lucius (assembly GCF_011004845.1). Classification (NCBI taxonomy): domain Eukaryota; kingdom Metazoa; phylum Chordata; class Actinopteri; order Esociformes; family Esocidae; genus Esox; species Esox lucius. Next base: position 18,730,299 of record NC_047589.1, read on the forward strand.
AGCATGCTTGTGAGAAAGAATGTTGATTGGTTGATCCAGAGCAGGAAGTATCCCAGTCCCCATCATCCAAGTGAGAATGAAGAAAGGAAAGCATGAATGTCATGGGAAAGCATGATTCTTGATATATCTGTATTGTCTTAACCACTGCCAATGTGAGTCGGCCAGAAACGAGAAACAGATCTAGATCTAGGCCAAGGAAACCCAACTTAAGTTCACTAAACAGAGATAGCTGAGGTTGTTGCTAGAAGAGACATTTTCAAACATATTATCAAATCACCAACAACATAATCACGTTTGAAGAATTCTCCAGTTCTGTTATAACATTTGGTCTCAGATGAGCTGTCCACTTGTGTCTTAGAGTAATTAAATTAATTGGGTAGATATGAAACACAAGAAACACTTCAGCTGTTTTGTTCAGTCTGAGGGCTGTCCCAGTTTATTTCCCAAGGACAGTACAATGCCTCTGGGTTATGATAGGAGCCCAGCAGAGTGCCTTGGCTTGGGACCAGATTTGTCATGAGCAGCTTCTCTCCTCTTTCCTCTCCACTCTTTTCTTTGTCGTCTTTGTGTCCCCTCCCTTCCACTCCTGAGTTCACAGTGTGTGTGGCCTCAACCTTTCATTCCCAGAGCCCTGTGGTCGCGCTTCTGATCCAACTCAGCCAGACGAAACTCTTATTGGTGACTAGTGTGTGTGGTGACAGGTCAGAGTGTGTGCATGGGAGTGTGTGTGTGTGTGTGGTGACAGGTCAGTGTGTTTGTGGCAACCTGCACCTCATCCCGGTGAAGCAGGAGCTGTGTTTCAGAGGAAATGGGAAGAGAAAGACAGTGTGATGGTAACAAGGCAACGCGTCATCTTAACACCTCCGTCATGTTTGCTGGACTGGTTGAAGGGAGTAGAAAACAGAACTGGAAATGTAGTTCCAAGCATTTTTAAAGGAATTTTTATGAATCTTTAATCCCCCTTTTAAATGATTTTTTTCAAAGTTTTTTAATCAAAATCCCCCCGTCTCTTCCACCACGGTGAATCACAAGGGTCTTAAAATTGCCGATACTTCCCAGAATTTGTATTATAATTTGACTGCCATTGTACTAGAAGATTGTGTGTTGTAATGCTGATTGGGTGTGGGCTTGAGCGCCCCTAATAATACAGAACCTGTAGGCCTACGCAGAGCACGGTTCTAGAACCCATCCAAAGGAACAGAGAACGTGCACCAGTGCAGAGTTTGTTGGGAATGTTTGGTCCGAGTGTCTTCTGTGGATGGTGGTCTAGTACCTACGTCACAATGGGACAACGGAGAACGGCATCCCTGCCATGGAGTAGGCTTCAGAAGGGTGGGCTTTGTGTACCGCAGACGGTTAGCGCTTGTCACTGTCAAAACCAAACCCGTGATCGGACCCTTCGAAAACACTAGACAGTTGAAGCTCGGACAGAGAAAAACAGGAGCACAAGCCTAGACTCGGTTTAGAGATCAAAGACGTATTCTCTTACGTCCCTAAAGTAATGATACACTTAGCTGTAATGGCAACCAATGTCTATTGTCTAGCTTTTCATGGCGTAATTCACACACCTGTGAATGGATACACTGGTGAGGCATATCAATCACACTTACAGTCACGCACAGGCAGAAGTGATTGATTGTTTAAAGTAGCGTTGTTTACACTGCTTTCGGTGTGACTATGACCGTCTAACCTACTCATCACACACTACAGGAATAGGTGGATCCAAATGGGATCTCAGACGTAGGCAGGTCTGTATGCCCTCTGAACCCCCGAGACAGTAACCGTTCATCTGTCACTCAACAAACAGTTAGAAAAAGATCAGACAACATGTTGGTCTTGTAAGTATAAGAGCAAAGTTTGAATACAATTTAAGATGTTTGAAAATGTGTAGAAATAGTTGTTCTACCTGTTTTACAGGTATGAATACGGCTGTTTGGGGCGTTTGAATCCAAAGCAACCTCCCAATACATTGTTTGAAAGACAATAGACAAATGTACAGTAGCCACAGTTGGGGTGAACCTAAGATTGTGGCGCTCATGGGAATTTCCTTTCTTTATTCAGCTTCAGACCAATTTCTAGTCACTTAAAACATGAAAGTTTTTTGTTACCAATTAAATCTATGGTTTGGCCTTGCATTGCAAGGGTTTTTCTAAGGCACGAGACAGCCATCCGGCTTTACTAGTCTCTCTCTAGCAGCTCAACAAGACAGGCGTTTCTACTCAAACGCAAAAGTAGGAAAAAACAAGGCTTCAGCCTGATAATCCAGTTATACCAGTGTGGTCCCAGATCTGTTTGTGGTGGCTTGCCAACTCCAGTGTTCATTGGCATAGAGTGAACAGCTCAGCCCAGGAGCTCAGCCCAGGAATGAACAGAAACACCTGCTCTGAATATCCTAGCTCTTTCCGCTTCTCTCACATCCAGAACTTTAAACCTAATGAGACGTCAATGTGAAACACAATATGGACAGAGGTCAAAGTTAATACACCTCGTACAAAGACTGGAGTCGCTAAACAGATGACGTCATCATTTTAGTGCTACTGGGCAATGTAACTGCGATGATGCTAGGCAGCTGCAATACAGTTTGCTGCAGTTCTCTCTTTAACGGCCTTGAGGGCTGTTGACAATGCAAGGGTCACCACGGAAGGACCTAGAAGCTTTTCGGATGCCACTCATTCTCACGCATAACAGAAACCTAATGTGGAACACACAGCACACACATGACTGCAAAGACAGGCTCAGCGAACGCCACAGAGCTTAGCACTCCGCAGCTATTGCTGTTATTGTTTCCCTAGCTGTTAGTGGCATCTTTAAAAAAAACATCAAAGGTTCGATGTGGACTTTGTGGGGGATGTGTGTGTGTGGAAGCCAAACCTACAGCTCCACCATTGTTGCTCTCTAATAAGAAACGAGAGCTGTTGAGATCCTCAAAGCGTGAGAAATCCACTCCACAACCCTTCCCTTCGGTCCTTCCGCCTTCCCTCTGAGTGATAATTAATTTGCTGATGCGACAAGAGAAGCCTCATCAGAAGTAGGGCGAATAGGAGGGAAAGGGGTGAGGTTCCTCTCTCCTGTCCAACATGATCTTAGTGACCAGCCATCTAAACACTGCCTAGTCAATAAACCATCAACAATAAGACACTGCTGATATCCACCGCGTCTGAAGAGTGTCTCAGGAAACCAAGGCATATTTTTGTTTAGACATTTACAGATACACACAAATGCCCACATGAGCACACAAAAACAAACAGATACACACACACACGTGTGCACGTGTTAACGGGCCATGTGTTGGTCTGAAACCCTGCATTACCACCCACAGGCAGATGTTAAACTTTACAACGTGTTTATACTTCAGAAGCTAAAACACTTAACATTTTGTGGCTTTCGTAAATGTGGAAACATCCCTGCTTTCACAGTAAAACATTCCATGACCGTCGAGAGACGCTCCACACAGTCTTCCTCCAACTAATTAAAACAAGCAAATACTAAGACTACTGACACTGTGTTAAAGGGAGGACCTCTGAGTGGTGCCACCATCTAAGGCCGGGGATCGTGCTCTAATTGCATCATGGCAACCCAAGTCCAAAAAAACACAGCTTAAATTGGCATATTACCTTTCCGTTGACACAGTAATGGCCAGCAAAGAACATTGGTTGGATTTGCCTTGGCACGGTGGGACTTATTTCAGAGGATGCAGGTCCAGATCTTCAAATCTCCACTTGGAATTGAGACACGGCCATAGTTTGGCAGATTGGATATTAAAGAATTGGGAGATAAGACAAAATTAACTTAGATTAAAAAAACAAATTTGTTGTGAAATTGTTCACTTTAAATTTACTTTCCAATTTTAACTGGGAGAAATATATATATATATTTCTCCCATCTAACTGTCTCTCTTGCCCTGTTTGTCTGTCTGTCTCTCTCTCTCTTTCTGCCTTCCTCTATCCCTCTCTTTTCATCTCACTAAAAGGTCCTGGCCCTCAGCATCTCCACGGTAACCCAGCCGAACACGGGGAATTATCATGCATCCGTTCCTTCATTTGCATCACAACTGAGAGGGCCTGGGAGGCCCAGGTCCAAACCTCACCTTCTCCCACCCTCCTGAAGACAAACACGAGCACTTCTGAAGTACCCCCCCATCCATCTCGTCCGTTTTCCAACCACTCAGTTGACACAGAGAACCAACAGATTAGGAAGACATTCTATTCAGCTGTGAAAGGTTATGGACATGTCCTTTGTGTGATAAGGATAGGGGTCATGAAATAGGGAAGGACTATCTAAAGCTTGTCCAATGACAGACAGACATTTTGGATTTCTGTGACAAAACGTTTTACTTCGCCGTGCCCTAATGAACACAGCCCGGGTCTTCAGCGGTGTACAAGCATGCTTTATAAGGAAGCCAGGTAAAGGCCTCTTTACTCTGAGTCCTGAGAGGCTGGGTGAGGAAGGAAAGGAAGCACTGCTAGACTCATTGAGACAGTTTGTTAAATGTAGCAGAAGGATGTGGGGATGGGGGACACAAGCAGGCAGAATACTAATGCACTTCTCTGTGTCTGTGTGGTCTTACATCTAAAACACTGAAGACTGGAAAGGGAACACTGGCTGGTTCTTCTTTATCCTTTCCCTGTTAGATGGTAAAGGACCATTGTGGTATGACCACCCAGAAACCTAAAAAAATCTAATATAAAAAACATTTTTTTCCAGGCATTTTAATTCTTTACTTTGTGCTGAAATAGAAGTAGGTCATATTCAAACCCATCCTACAGAGAGTGACCTCTGGACCATCCTAGACCACAGACACACTAGTTCAACGTGTTCCTGGGAGGCAGTGTTAGAAATCAGCGTAGCACAGCTCATTCTGCTGGCGGTAACACAATGACGTCCCTAGACAATGAGAAATGAGTAACATTCCTCTCTTCCATTGGGCGGAATAGACAAGACATGTCAGTCCTCAAATAGGTGTCATGCAGGGAGGGGGAGACTAAACTGCATCTAACTGACTCTTTTTGGCTGTCTTTCTCACTCATCTCTCTATCTCTTGCTCTGAGGCTTACACACACACACACGCATGCACACACACACATACACACATACACACAAGCACACAAAGCCATCTTCCACATGTCCGTTGTTGCAAAGCCAGAGAAACTTAATGACCAGTCATAGAAACAGAGAAACCACAGGACCAGAAAAAGAAAAGAGAAAAAGAAGAGAGTCATTGATTACAACCATCATTCGGCTTCCCTCTTTCTCTCTGTCTGCCTCAGCTTCCCCATCCATGGCTTAGTTTCTCTCTACAAGCTCCCTGATTCAGCCTCTATCTCTGGTCATTGCTATGTCCATGGTTCTGCCTCTGCCTGCTCCCGGCCTCCAGCCCTCCTTGGTAAGGAATACTTTCTAGAGGAATTTTCTTTGGCTTCCAACTCAGGCCTTTGGCCTGCCTAGCAATGCTTATGACTGGAACACCAAGCAAACGTGTTGGATGTGGATAACCTGGAATGTCTTCCTGCCTGTAAGTCTCTCTCTACCGCTCAACCACTCCCTATTTAAGCTCAGAGCAAGGCGAGGGAAGGGGGAGAGCTGGGTGAGGACAGAGTGAGGGTACACCCTCTTCTAAATGTAAAGCCATCCACCCATAAATGTCCTAAATGTGGATCCGTCCTAAAACGCTGAGTGTCAGCCAGGGTGTGCTGGGAAAAGACGGGGAAAGAGCCAGTCTGAAACACCACCAATCGTTTCCATGGTGAAAAGACAATGTGGCTCAAAGTATCAGGTTCACTCTGCTTCTAGTCTTCTCTCCCCAGTCTCAACTAGCAGCACTTAACTCTGCTTTCCTACATACCTCCAAAGAATGGAACCCAATAATAATCAATTGGTGCACTCAAATAGCCCGTACCAGTCTTCCCCTCACGGTCGAGACAGTGGCAGGATATTCCAGGTGTGAAAGGGGATTTTGCCTGTGGCTGAATTTGAGCAACTAGTTTAAACACTACTATACATCTCCTTACCTGTGCCTTACATGGGATTATATTTCTAGAGTCTAATAAGAAACATGTTGGGGCTAGGTGCAGTTTCCTTTCATTTTCTACCACACCTCACATCTGTGAAAAGGAGAACATCAGAAAAGGCTGGAAAGCAAGGGGTCTGCTTGAACAGTTTAATCAGTTCTGCCGCAGAGAGGGAGTTTAAGAGGATTAAATTATATCCTAAAGACAGAAACACATAGGACTCAACACGTTGAGTGAGTGAACCAATGTCATAGGCTAACAATGATTTTGAAAGGTTTCAGTACAGCCAGCCAGATGTCCAGCCCAGCTGTGCCCTGCAGCAGAACCTTCCTACTCCCTTTTAGGCCTAACGGATGTGTCCCTGTTGGTGGGTAACATGGAGAGGGACCATGACACATTAGTGACATCCTGTAACACTGTTCATCCCTGCTCTTTTCTTCAGCTGATGCACTGGTGTGTGTGTGTGTGTGTGTACAAAGTGAGAGATTTACTGTCAGTCAGACAGAGTTACCATACTGTAGCCCTTCCTGGACAGGCCCCATTACCATCCAACCATACAGATATACACAGCAGGCCTGAAATAGCAGGGAGGCAAAATAGCAACAAAGGCTTTGGAAGCCAGCACATTGACTGAAGGGTTACTGTGGCCAGCTCTGACCCCAGAGGTCTGGTTGGGAGCTGGAGAGGCCCGGTAGAGAGCAGCTGTAGCGTTAGTGGTACACTAGAGGCTAGCAGGAAGAAGCAGAGTCTGCACCAGTGCTCCTGTAATGCAGGCTCACCCTGACCTGTGAGATGCACACACAAATACTGTATATATGCATGCAGAGCATATTTCTAAAGATGTACACATTGACACAGCTAGACATTCAATCCACTGGGGATTATTACACTGGACCGATCATGAAATAATCAATCAATCAATCACTTTTATTTATAAAGCCCTTTTTACAACAGCAGTTGTCACAAAGTTATTTTACAGAGACACCCGGCCTTAAACCCCAAGGAGCAAACAACAGTAGTGTTGAATTTCAGTGGCTATGAAAAATAAATAAACAAGTTCTCTTTCATCTGATCAAAGGATTACATTCAAAACACAGATTACTGAATTACTAAAGAAGCTAAAGATCAATGTTTTACTATTTGACAGAAATATAGCTGGTGTATCCTTCAATGTAAGAAAATAGCCAATATTGTGCCTGTATACCTTCCAAAGATATCATTTCTATACACAAGTAGCTAAAACCATTAAATGTTGTACAGTATTTTCCAATGTTTTTTCAGACGCTTTGGTACTATTCACACAATTATATGGGAATATTTCACAACTCTAAGTACATCTGACATTGACTGAGTACAGAAAGTCTAGAAAGACAAGTTTCATATTGAAATGCATTATGTTCATACAAATTGCATGAATAACCTTTTTGGGGATTTTGATGATGATATGATTTTGATTGATGACATCACAGGTGACCAATCACTGGTGACCAAAATCACATTTAGATTTGCCATGCCAAAATATTAGTCTCGCAGTGCATGAAAAATGAAGATATTCATTTTGATTTGGACAAGCTATCATGGCCAAATGCCGAAGACAGAATTGATTCAAGTTAGTGTGGTTTGTGCTAAACATTGACATTCCTTTTATTTTTTTCTAATATTATTTGTTATACTTGACTAGACAAAAAATATATATATATATATTGCAATAGAAGTTACTTTTTGGCATTAATGATTGCAGAAGAAGTCTTCACTGATCACACTTTTGATCATGGGATAGAAATTATGGAAATTATTATATAATGGGCAATGTACAAATAGAGCTTTGTCTAATGTGAAGACAGTAAAGTAAACAGATTACCTTCAGCACTTCAAAGAGTCATTTTAAAATGTGTGTCTTACATTGTTTGGTCTTGGACTAACTGATTGTTACTAAGACTTAACTTAAAGAACTGCACTTATATTTTTATGACCAAAACCATAGTGGTTGACTCATTGATCTTGTGGGGAAAGATGTTTACAGCAAAATCTGTTTTTTATGAGTATGATCTTCTCGGGGTCTTGTACTAAGAGTTTTGAAACACTGCACCATACTATTGATAATAGTACTAAAGTGACTAAAACAACTCTATTTGAAAAGGTGGGATGGATCTCTCTGTATGTAAATGGAGAGCAGCATTTATAAAGCACCCTAGCAGAACTTCCAATATATCCGATATATTTCTTATCAAGGTTAAAGTATAACGGGAAACAACAGGATAGTGCTAGATTAGCCAAAGCTTGTTTCTGAACCAGGTCAAACTGTCTTCAAATGTTAAGCCCTGCAGACGTGGAAAGAGCTGCAGCACGAGATCAGACTTGAACGACATGTGTCTTTAAGCAATTTTAAAGCATTGCAGGTAGATCCCTTGAGGACAAATGTGCCTGTTCATGATATATGGTTTTGGGCTTACTTGTTAGAATGTTTCTGTCTCTGTTGGAGAGCACCCAATTTTTTTGTTTAAGTAAAATAATGAACTCAACACACACACACAAACATAGGTCTCAACACACCCTGTCCGTATTATCCAAGGACACGTGTAAAGCGTACTTCCGTAGTTGGATAGAAAATCTGAGTTTCTTGACCAAGACCGGGGATTTCTAACAGCTACCTCACAGCTTTCTGGGTGACCACACAGCACAATAACAGCCACCAATCCAACCTGAAGGCCCAAGGGCCGACCGTTAGAAACCCCAGGTAAGCCTCACCACAACCTGGCTGAGGTCAGACGTAAACCCAGACCCTGCCCTCGCCCCGGTAAAGCCCTCGCTGCCTGTTGACAGCTCCACAGTGCCATTGACCGTTAGCGGACCCCAAAGGGTGATGTAATACTTGGCCTGGCCATCCCGGCCCCTGCCAGCTCCATGAGGCCGCTGTCCGCTCCAGTGACCACGCACTAAGGCATGTGTGTGTGTGTGTATATATATGAGTGCCTGTGTGTGTCCCTTGACACTTAAACAAATAGTCCATTATGGACATTTTAAGCAGAGGAAACCATAGTGTTGTGACAGATAGACATACACGACGGATACTGCGATGACTGGGAGAGTGACATGAATCTGAGCGCTTCAAACCAAAAGGCATTATGACATGAGCAGAGCGGCACCAAGAAGGTCACACAAGCACAACTTCAGGCATACATACGATCCACCACACCATGGAGACACTTTGTGAGGACTAGAGCATGGGAAACAGGCTTCTATCCAACCGTCCTCCCATTCTTCTGAGCCTTTAGCTACATTTGAAATCAGAACATTCCTGGTTTTCAGCCTTGTGTCAACAGAGTGTTAAAGCCAGGCCAATAGGCCGAGGAATGTGAGGGGTTCACCTCTGGACTACGATATAGTGAGCAAAAACATAGTTCTCATAAAATCACAAACACACACAAACGCACAGGCACGAACACACAAACACAAACACAAGCCAGAACGGGACAAACCTTTTTACTTTAACACACACACACACCAAACACTCACATTAACAACACCCAAAAGGATGACACACTCACATACAGGCACATTTAAGCATAAACATGTCCACATATGGATGTAAACCAAAGAAACTGAGACAAAGACAAAGTGAAGATTTCCATTTAAATCCACTAAAGTGCTTAATACAATTAAACGACAAACCCCAAAGCCGGCTGACATATAGTTAAAATGATATGACAAGAGCAACACGCTGCATGTCTGACACTCAGAGCTCACCTCAGCCTGGACTGCTATAAACTATCACACAGTGACAACACTGTGTGACAACACTATTTTATTTCTCCCAGAAGAATAGGGGTTCACAAAATATCCATCTAATCCCTCTGCCCGTCCTTGTACAACTCTAAACCTTTCCTCCTTTCCCTGAGTTGAGTGAAGCCGGCTGTCTGGTAAAAGCGTCCTCACCTGAGCCATAGTGGTGCTGCCGCAGCATCCTCTGACAGGCAGCGATAGACAGGGGAACGTGAGGCTAGGTAGCTACTAGCGAGGTCGCTAGGCTAGCTGTTTGGAGTCGAACCCGCTCAAGGCGAGCGTTAACAGGCGGTGCCTTTCGCGGCACGGAGGCAGCCCCAAATCACACAAACAGACAGCAGCACTGACGCTACAGCCTGTCTCGTCTCAGGAGGCAGAGAGCCCAAACCCGGAGGAACACAGCAGGAAAAGAGAGGGAGAGAGCAGAGAGAGAGGAAGTGAGGAAGGGAGGGATTGTGTTGGAGGCTTGGCCGGCCAGCAATTAAGTCTCTGAGAAAATCGGTTTGCAGGGTGGTTGTGCTGGTGAGACTATGTGGGTCAGTCTGTGTGTGTTTGTGTGCATGAGGACGACCTCCTAGGCTTCGGAAGGATAATGAATGGAAAACCGGACACTGAAAACCGCCTGCTTTTGGACGGCGGTCAGACATGCCGGACCTTTGTGACCAGCGAACCGGGAGGGGAGAACTCAGATGGACTCGGACTAACGCAGACTGATCCAATGACTCTGATGCAGTTCTGGCAGCTCCCTGTGGTAAAGGCTTCAGTCGACCATGACAGAGCACCTCATCCTACACTGACTCAATCACTGGTCAATATCCGCCAGGATCGTTTAGGCAACACAGGCTCGAGCAGCAGGGACACCTCTGGACTGTGTTGACCACTCGGTCTCCCTTTCCATGTATCAGCATGCTGTTATTTAAAAGGGTATCCTGACCTTTCAATTTCCATTTGAGAAATTAAGCAGATGATACTTTCCAGAGGGACTCCACAGCACTATGTTTGATACAGGAACTCGTTGAGAATCAAATCGATAAACCTGGCATTGCAAGCATCATGCTCAAACCCATTATCTTCTGCTGAGCTTCCTGGGGTCCACAGACCAAACAAAAAAAAACATAACACACTGATCCATTTAAAAGGTTTGTTGTCAAGAATCTGTTGTCCATGCCATAAAGGGTCTTGGACATTACAGGATGACCACCTTGTCAACCAGTCAGCTACTGAGTTTAGTCAGGTGGTTTCACCAGAAGCAACAGTCATAGGAGCCTGGTTTGATGTGTGTTTCCTGTTCAGACAGACTGTTTCAAGCGCAAACTTGGACTGCCTTCTAGAAGGCACATGGAGATACATTATCTCACAAAAATGAGTACACCCCTCACAATTTTGTTAATATTTGACTATATCTTTTCATGTGACAACACTGAAGAAATGACACTTTGCTACAATGTAAAGTAGTGAGTGTATAACAGTGTAAATTTGCTGTCCCCTCAAAATAACTCAACACACAGCCATTCAGTCTAAACGGCTGGCAACAAAAGTGAGCAAACCCCTAAGAGAAAATGGGTCCAATTAGCCATTTTCCCTCCCCGGTGTCATGTGACTTGTTAGTGTTACAAGGTCTCAGGTGTGAATGGGGAGCAGGTCTGTTAAATTTGGTGTTATCGCTCTCACACTCCCTCACACTAATCACTGGAAGTTCAACATGGCACCTCATGGCAAAGAACTCTCTGAGGATCCAGGCGGTTCGAATGTTATCATTGGATTGAATGGGCGTTATCAGTGGTTATCAGCCTCATAGATATGGGTCAGAAGGGGCCTGCTAGCCTACTGGTAGGCTCAGAAGGCTGTTATCATCCATTCACATGGTTAATTTAGTATTTAGATAATTTAGAATTGACAAAATTATCACAGTTTAAAGGCACTCATTTATTGGTCTTACCTGTAGACTTACCCTAACCTTAACCTTAACCCATTTATTGGTCTTACCTGTAGACTTACCCTAACCCTAACCCTAACCTTAACCCATTTTAATGGTCTTACCTGTAGACTTACCCTAACCCATTTTAATGGTCTTACCTGTAGACTTACCCTAACCCATTTTAATGGTCTTACCTGTAGACTTACCCTAACCCTAACCTAAACCCATTTTAATGGTCTTACCTGTAGACTTACCCTAACCTATTTTAATGGTCTTACCTGTAGCAGCGACCTGAAATCGTCTGGGATTGGATCTGGAGTCTTCTCGTGTATTTATCCGTGATTAACCATGCGAATGCATGATAACAGCCTTCTGAGCCTACCAGTAGGCTAGCAGGCCCCTTCTGACCCATATCTATGAGGTTGATAACCACTGATAATGCCCATTCAATCCAATGATAACATTCGAACTGGGTGGAGGATCTGAAAAAAATAATTGTTGCTCTACATAAAGATGGCCTAGGCTATAAGAAGATTGCCAAGAACCTGAAACTGAGCTGCAGCGCGGTGGCCAAGACCATACAGCTTGTTAACAGGACAGGTTTCACTCAGAACAGGCCTCGCCATGGTCGACCAAAGAAGTTGAGTACATGTGCTCAGCGTCATGTCCAGAGGTTGTCTTTGGGAAATAGACGTATAATTGCTGTCAGCATTGCTGCAGAGGTTAAAGGCGTGGGGGGTCAGCCTGTCAGTGCTCAGACCATACGCCGCACACTGCATCAAATTGGTCTGCATGGCTGTCGTCCCAGAAGGAAGCCTCTTCTAAAGATGATGCACAAGAAAGCCCGTAAACAGTCTACTGAAGACAAGCAGACTAAGGACATGGATTACTGGACCCATGTCCTGTGGTCTGATGAGACCAAGATCAACTTATTTGGTTCAGATGGTGTCAAGCGTGTGTGGCGGCAACCAGGTGAGGAGTACAAAGGCCAGTGTGACATTAATGGCTGTGTGTTGAGTTATTTTGAGGGGACAGCAAATTTACACTGTTATACAAGCTGTACACTCACTACTTTACATTGTCATTTCTTCAGTGTTGTCACATGAAAAGATAGGATAAAACATTTACAAAAATGAGAGGGGTGTACTCACTTTTGTGAGATACTGTATGTGGCTCTGGGACGTTTAATATAAAGGAAAGTATAGTGGTATAGGTGTGGGTGCAATAGTAACATTCAAAGATGCATTCCTGCAGTTTTTTTGACAAAACGAAAAAAGACATCAAACATCTAAGATGTAAACCTGTTTGACCAATCAGGACAACTGAATATTAAGGCCACTCCAGTAAACTCACTTTCTATTGTTCAATTCAGTGTCCATTCAAGGTTGGCTGGCTCCGCAGAACAAGGGACTCGACACGGCTGGTTGACACAGAGTCAGTTCTGTGCCCCTGTAAACAACTTAGACTGGAGCAGCAAGCCAAAAGCATAGTATTCAAACTTGATTTGATTCCCTTGAGAAAAACAGTGGGGGTACTGGCTGCTGGCAGTGGCAGGAATGGCCTGGCTTGGACAATGTGAGGCTTCGGCTGAAAGGGAGGTGAGAAAAGTGTCATTCTACTGGGTAGAAAGAGAAGCTCTTGGCAGCAGAGGTTAAGATTGGCCCAGTCGGTCGGCTTACACTGGTCTTTCAGCTCCCCCACCCCCACGACTTCTAATGCCAACACAAACCCAATTAATTATACAGCCACAACTACTGTTCAAGCATAGATGTGTTGCGAACACGAAAAAAAAGCAAGATTGCATCTTCAGTTCTGAAGCCAGTTCAGTTTAGAGCTTTTTAAAAGTGACAAATACATAGTCTGACTGAGTCTGAGGTTAAGACTGTTAATAGTTTATAATAATTAACAGCTACTGCAGTGTTTGATCTAGTTTTATAAGCTGGGCTAATTGGATCGGAGAAAACAGACTTCTACAGAACCGAAGCAGAATCAAAGCACCAAGAGCCTGGCAGTGTACTGAGGAATCAGAAACATAATTTTGCACAAAAAGTGACCGTCGTTACTCAGATGTTTTCCTTAAAGCTGTGGTGTTCTCTCAGAAAATATCAAAGAGCAATGTGGTGGAATTTAACCCCTAGTTCTTCCCAGTAACAGCTAGCTCAATAGATCACGGCAGTGTAAATTACATAGTCTTGACGTTTCACCCTGAAAGTTCCTTTAAAAGCATTGCCCAGGCTTTGGTTTGTGTTGCGTAGTGAGGAGACTGGCCAATGACAGATACACTGACAGATCTCAATGCTTTTGGTTCAGCTCTGGGTCATGGTTACTGGAGCCCATTTCAGCCCCTCATGCAGCACAGCTCAGGGTACGCACACACAGACACGCACACGCACAGACACACATGCATAGAAAGACGCGCACGCACAGAAAGACGCGCACGCACAGAAAGACGCTGTTAGAAATCGGCCGTTTCATATAGTGGTTGTAATAATTAGCATACCCGTTTGTCAAGGGAGAGAGAAAGTATATTATTTATTGCAGCATTAGAAAGTCTTGTTCATGAGGTTACGGACCTGGTCTTCCTTACACAACATTCTACAACGCGCACGCACAGAAAGACACGCACGCACAGAAAGACGCAAACACACACACACACTTACAGAGACTGCACCGCTCCGCAACAAAGGGCCATGGGATTTTCATTTTCAGAGAGCTTATTGAAGCCAATTCCACTGACTTCTATCCACTTTGTGCCTGGTATTATGAAACAAGACTGTTTTTTTTCAGATATCCACAAGAACTAAGCCCCTGTGAACATTACTGCAAGCCTGGTAATACAAAACCCCTACTTCAGTATTTACTAAGGGGTTTTAGTGTAAACGACTCAGCATTTTAACTGGCTGTGAAAATCTCATTCCGGTGGAATACTGTAAGCACAGTACTACACCATCTCTATTTGAGTCTTTGAACTCATCATTAAGAAAGCATTAGACAAAGAATCAGCAAACACAAGACAGGTAGAGAACAAAACCGAGACTCCCACTGCATCGGAACAGCTAAATAATCATTAGAAAGCAAGCTGTTATGACAGGTTCTGGTGTATGCTGCCAATATGTGAAATCAAATCCCTTCAATTCAAATATTGGGAACATGAGGGAATTGTTGTGTTTAGACAGAAAGCGAACAAAAGACTGGAACAAACGTGTTCCTTCCTGGGATGGTGAAAAAGGTGCATGATCAGAAAGCCTGCATGTCTTTGCCTTTGATATGATGCCTTTACATAGACCCGGATATTAATGATCAACATAAAGAATTTAAAAAAGCTAGAACTTGAACATGTAGACATCTCAGCCAAGATACCTACAAAGTTTCTGTGGCAATAATATCTGGCCCTTTTCCTTTAGACACATTACATGATCTATTCAAACACCCCATCAGGGCTCTATGCATCCTGTGATCTCAACGTTGCCTGAAATGTCCAATTCATAGAATACCACAGCTGTTCATAACCCAAAAAAACAAAAAAAAAACCAAGGCTGGTTGAAGTTGAGTATGAACCAAATGACATCCTATTCTCTACATATTGCACTACTTTGTTTGACCAGGGCCACGCGAATCCCGGTGAAAAATAGGGCCCTTCATAGGAGCTAGGGTTGCCATTTGAAACACATTATTTAGGTGAGCAGGATGACTAACTAGACGTTAAAGTCCAGAGAAAACATGTCCAATGAAATGTAAGTGTCATTCCTTACCTGCTTCACCTGTTGACTGACAGGAGTGCATCGTTGTCTCTTTGGAGGGGGAAAAGAAAAAACAACATTAGATGCGGTGTCGAGTCACCATGAGACATTGTCTCTTGTTTGACAAATTAAATCAATTGTCATTAATCACATGCTTGGTAAACAACAAATCTAAAAGAAGACTAGGTGCATAGGTTCCGGGAAAGATTTCCTGGTTCAGTGACAAGTGTGATAAAAAACTGAACATCTTGGATAGATTTGCATCAGTGGACACGCATTGATCTTCAACTCTCACGCAGGGATTTGCGATGAGGAAAGGCTATAATTGCAAATTACAAACTGAGAGTGGAGAATATATATATACTGACTATATATAAAATAGTCATGTGATTATGCTTTGCATGTTGATAGCGCTGCAAACACGTTCCCCATTTGGCCTTCTGCCAGCACCAGAGAAAGCCTCTGGTAACTGCAGCTGCTACTGCACATCAAACCTCCATGAAATCTCTGAGGTAGGGGGCAGAAAGGCAAGAGAGTGTGTGTGTGTGTGTGTGTGTAAGAGCAAATGCCTGCATTATGTAACTTATTATAACGCATATGCCTTTCAGAGGCTGACATCAATACTGTTGTTGCTACTGAACTGAGAACAAACCTCAATCATCCCTTACTGAGTGGTTTCTAACTTGTTAAGTCTAAATGTCAGAGGCCAAGCAAATCCAAAACAACCTTCACTTAAACAGGAAGACAATCTGTCAAACTAAACTTGTAATGAGGCTTGTAAATGTGTGTTTGTTTGATCTACCTGGCCACCCCACTGTGAGACAGCATGTATGTGGGTCTCTCTGTCAGTCTATGCGTCTGTATGGCTTCGGCTAACAGGGTTAATGAGAATAGGTCTGAGAGACCAAGTTGCATAACTCGACCTCGCCAGCTTGTTATGTCACAGAGGACATGTTCTGACACTCTGATTGGTGACCCGGGCCCCAAATGATCTCCACTCCACTCTGACCGGTACCTGGAGAGGTTCTTTAAAACTGAAACCAAAACCTTTGATTCACAGCAACCCATTCCAAAACCATGTTGACCTTCAGGGTTACCAGCATGACTACAACAAGATAGGTCGGAACCACGGCCGGAGATCTCAAACACTTCATGCAGTATGTATCCACAACAAACTGGGAGGCTTTTGATTTTCATCCACCCAGTTTTTAGAACTGGCTGAAGTCAGAAATTGGAAGAATTACTGCCTTTGAGGCACTTCACATTTGACTACGTGATTTTCTTGTGATATGTTTTATAAAAGATATATATTTTTTTAACTTTATTGTCCAGGTATATCTTCCCAGGTTGTAGCTGCAGAATCAAAATTAATTCTCGGTCAACTCTCCTGTCCTGCATACACTCACCTAAAGGATTATTAGGAACACCATACTAATACTGTGTTTGACCCCCTTTCGCCTTCAGAACTGCCTTAATTCTACGTGGCATTGATTCAACAAGGTGCTGAAAGCATTCTTCAGAAATGTTGGCCCATATTGATAGGATAGCATCTTGCAGTTGATGGAGATTTATGGGATGCACATCCAGGGCATGATGCTCCCGTTCCACCTCCATCCCAAAGATGCTCTATTGGGTTGAGATCTGGTGACTGTGGGGGCCATTTCAGTACAGTGAACTCATTGTCATGTTCAAGAAACCAATTTGACATGGTGCATTATCCTGCTGGAAGTAGCCATCAGAGGATGGGTACATGGTGGTCAAAAAGGGATGGACATGGTCAGAAACAATGCTCAGTTAGGCCGTGGCATTTAAACAATGCCCAATTGGCACTAAGGGGCCTAAAGTGTGCCAAGAAAACATCCCCCACACCATTACACCACCACCACCAGCCTGCACAGTGGTAACAAGGCATGATGGATCCATGTTCTCATTCTGTTTACGCCAGATTCTGACTCTACCATCTGAATGTCTCAACAGAAATCGAGACTCATCAGACCAGGCAACATTCTTCCAGTCTTCAACAATTTTGGTGAGCTCGTGCAAATTGTAGCCTCTTTTTCCTATTTGTAAAATTGTAGCCCATCCGCCTCAAGGTTGTGCGTGTTGTGGCTTCACAAATGCTTTGCTGCATACCTCAGGTTGTAACGAGTGGTTATTTCAGTCAAAGTTGCTGTTATGTCCCCAGTGCTTTCTTTTGCTCTGTGTTCGTGTGTGTTTTTGTCCCTTGGTGTTCTATGTGGTGGTTGCAGGCTAATTGGCTTCCTGATCGCCGGTTGCAGCTGATTGGTCGGTTTTGGGCTGATTGGAGAGCCCCTACGCCCGCTCGTCAGTGGCTGCAGCTGGTTTAGCCTGCATATAAGCCACAGGAGAGTCACACCTGTGGTGGCTTTCGGTCTGTCTTGCTGTATATGAGGTAGAAAGAAAATTTGTGGGTTTTTTTCTTCTATCAACTTGAATCAGTCGGCCCATTCACCTCTAGCATCAACAAGGAATTTTCACCTGCCGCATACTGGATGATTTTCCCTTTTCACACCATTCTTTGTAAACCCTAGAAATGGTTGTGTGTGAAAATCCCAGTAACTGAGCAGATTGTGAAATACTCAGACCGGCCCGTCTGGCACCAACAACCATGCCACGCTCAAAATTGCTTAAATCACCTTTCTTTCCCATTCTGACATTCAGTTTGGAGTTCAGGAGATTGTCTTGACCAGGACCACACCCCTAAATGCATTGAAGCAACTGCCATGTGATTGGTTATTAAGATAATTGCATTAATGAGAAATTGAACAGGTGTTCCTAATAATCCTATAGGTGAGTGTATATTGATGACTACGGCAGGAAACAGTTAAATACCTTTTTGACAGGTCATACCACAGAACATAGTGATGAGCAATGCATGCCCAATTATCAAAACTCATAGCCATAATTACCTTAGGAATTAAGAAACGTGCATTTGCGTGTGTGTGTGTGTGTACAGGTGTTTTGAACTGGGCTCGGTGTCCCTGGGACAAGACTTTGCTTGTCTTGACAGACCAACAGACAGTCAGCGCTACAAAAGGGAATCTAGAGGCCAAACCACAGTGACGTCGGTTCCAACCCAGAGTTACACCACCCCCATTCCATCCCCTACTGACACAAGCGCTGCTCTTCATCTGGGTTACAACAACAACTGCCCGTGTCAACCTGATGTGCAGTGCGTCTGTCACACACCAGTATTCATTCCCGTTAGTAACCCTGTCACGAAAACCAAATCATGAAGAGTCTGAAGAAGGCACCCAACAAACATTTAATACATGATGAGTCAGCGTGAAGGTATTTAAGGGGAGTCATGGACCAGTGCAAATGTCATGAATGTGACGAACTTAGATGCAGGCCACTCCCAGTCCCTGTGATCTTTGAATGACAGCTCATTAAAATGGAAAACAGGAAATGGATGCCTACACAATGGATGCCTTCCAAAAATCACCATATTCCACTTAAAGTGCATTATGAGAACACGGACCACTGGGGAACAGTACGCTGTGGCCACAAGGAGTGCACTTTCTAGGGAACAAGCATGTGTCACAACCCAGAGAAAACATCAAAACAAAGCAGAATAGAAAACAGTTTGGAACAGCACACTTTTCCATAACAACCCACTATGATCACACCTGGTCAACGTGACTTCATTTGGTGAATAGAAGGACTGTTCTGTAACGAATATAAATACAGCTGTATTCTTCCGTGGGGGCGGGGTAAGCTTTGAGCATCCAATCAATGTGCTGCGTGTTAACCGTGCATGATAAGCATCTAATGTGGGTCTGTCCAACCGACGGGCTTCCTCTGAAAGGGGCCCTTAATCCCTAGGTAGCGCGTTACTCTGCAGGGAATACGGTGTCATTCTGGCTGCGCCCGAATATCTTTACCCCTGGGTGGATGTGATTGTGTGCTTATAAGGGCCTATAACCACGCAACCATGACAACTGGCATCCTGTCTAAAGAGCCAGTTAAGCTGGGCGGTTTGGCAGGCAGGGCAGGACTATGGACGCAGCTACAGAGAGATACACTTTAGTTCACTTCCACAGCTGTCTGCTCTGGCAGGGCTGAAATCACACTGCACTGCCTGCCAATACAAATGGTGTTCTCCTTTTAGTAATAAAACCAAAGGGATGAATTGAAGACTAGAATATAGGGTATCTCTTAATCAATGTCAGTGATCAGTAGCATATTCCTACTTTGACACTGCCAGGCCCATCCTCCTCCAGTGTTTACCGGCTTTAGTTTTAAATTGTACTTCAGTCGCTTTCACACTGACTGAGAGATAACACTGTAACGTGCCACAAACAGAATGTAACTGAACCTTTTGACATGTTATACTGTTGTCCCTAGAGGTGCTAAGTGGGGCTTTCAGTGAGCCTGCTTGGTGATGTTAAAGGCTAAAACATTCCCATGCATTGATAATTGAGGCCCCTGTTAAAATAACAGAATGCACAAGCCCAGCAAACTCAACCAATTGGGGTTTCCATAGCGACCTATTGTACAAGTGTGAATACATGTCACAGATAAGAGGGAGAATTAGCGACAATCAAGAAAACATCACTTGCAGGAGATTCTTACACCCTTCAGGAAGAATGTTGTTTAAAACCTGGTTTTGGAATAGGCTTGTCGTGCTTCATCGTTATTGGTATGAGAGGTGAAAGAAAGTATCCATACACCAGAAGGCTTTTCCCACAGGGCAATTGGACGTGTTTGAGCACAGGAAACATTAGGCTTACTGGAAAAATATACAGTGCCTCATAGGCTATTTGAGAACATGAAACAGGATACATTTAGCATAATAACACATTGAATAAGTTTATCCAGACAAACACTGGGTTAATTTAATTTCAGATACTCAATATGTTTCTGAAGAAGAGTAAAGAAGTTTTAGCAAATATTAAATATCATTACCATATCTCCTTTGAATTGTATTTAATTAGCCAAAAAGAGCATGGCAGGCATAGGGAAATGTTTTAATGCTGTGTTCCTATTTAGGATGTTATAGGGACAACTCTAGAGATGCAGCAACATAATAAACACTAACGGTTATTGAAATGAATCTGCTTCGGTTGAACATTCTTACCTGGTAAAGTTTCAGTATTACCCAGCAGAGCATATATGCTGATAAGGTGAACTTGGCAGTCATATACCGCTCCGGTGGGCAGGTGAGATGCATCTGTACTTCTAGACCTGGAGCATCGCCTTGTCCTCCAGGCACTCTATCCGCTGGCGAGTCACGGTGGTTGTCCTCAGGCGACTTGCAGCAAGCGTTCTCATTATTGTTGTTATGATCCATTTCGCCTGTATGTTTCTATGAAATATTCAACCGTCTCTATGAGAAAAATTTACGTTACCACTGATTTCCTCGTTCCACGAATTCCCACGTTGCGCCTGCACATGTAGGCTAGTTAACTGTCAACATATATTTCTGTATCCAGCCTATAGGCTACCGAAATGTAAAATGAAACGAAAAACCTTCACAAACAATGTCATACTTTCCCCCTTGTTTGAAAAACATCAAAAGACTGACAAAAAAGCCATGGGCGCACGGCCAAACGGAGACCGTGGCGCACTGGTGACCACCGGTCACAGTCTATCCTTCAAATAACTTCAGCCGCCTTTTCTTTTTTCTTTTCACAAAACTGGGAACAGAGCCGTGAGCTTCGATAGCGAGACGGAGAGGCGCTGTTGTTTAACTTAAAGACTGATACTTAGATTTTTAGAAAACACATGCCGTGCTTAAGTTTGGAAAAGTAATCAAGGTTATAATATGTAAATTAACTTTACAATTTTTTTTTATTGTTGGGGTATCTACGTACATGGAGCGCACGTGTTCTTTCGATCAGAGTGGAGGCGGGGTAAGGCTTTGCAAAGGTATTTCCATTTGTTTATAAATAGGAAGAAGATAGTTGACTTATCCAAAATATCATATGGCTTACAGTATGTTGTATAAATACATAAGTCCTTCAATGTGTTATGTAGCAAGAGCTTCCTAAACCTAATTTATACATATAAATCATGTTTACAGACAAAATCTACAAGATTAACGTATTATAATGAAGGATCAATGGTAATGTATTGCTTCTCCACGGAGTCTATACAGTACTGACATAAACCTATAGACACCAGAGGCTAGAACAGCTTTGTGCAACCTCACTATATTCCTTTTCAAACCTATATTTTTTCTTCATCCAAGAACAAGACACCACACAGTTACACACGCAAGTCTGTGTTCCCATGTTTTTATGGGGTCATCCTCTATAGATCATCACATCTGTGCTTTTGATTCTCACTTCCTGAGAGGAGAGTGGTCCAAACCTCCTGTCAGCTTTAATGGCCAGACAGTGTCTCAGCAGGACACGCCCTCCCTCCCTTAGTATTGTTAACATGGGCTGAACCCAACACATCCAGCATTATGGAGACAGTTTCCCATTGTATCTGGGCCTAAACCCCACTGAGGACCTGTAAGGACAGATGCTGGGTTCTAAACAAGTAAGGGCTATTCCAGGAGAAAGACATCACATCATTCATTCAGCATGGGCTCTCCCTCTGGGACAGCTACACAGCAAACTTCCTATATCCTATCTTGGCAAGGACCACCGCTCTTTCTAACCGTAGCTTTTTGCAAGTAGTGCGCAATATCTGAGATTAATTATAGTGTTAGCACACCCAGAGATACGGTGTCTGTGTGTCAGGACCATACAAGGGACTAGTTGGGTTATGGGGTGGGTGCTTTACCATAAAGTAAATCGTGTCCCCTTTTATCACACATAGTCCATAAGATTGTTTCCCAAAATACAGTGACAGTGGGAGTCTCTAGAAATGCTTGAGACAGTTAAAAGTCCTCAAGAAACCTAGTATATTAAAAACAAACATATAACAGTACATGATCTTTTTAAAATTCTGTTAAGCATAAAGCACCTTACCGCCACCTAGTGAACATGTTGTGTAATAAGTGAATATTTATGGTCCAGCGCTCTGGGTATCTTCTAAAGAACAGTATAAAGCAACACTCAAAAAGCCTGATGATATCCTGTTTAAGTCTAGGCCGTGGGACTGAGTTGGTCGTGCGTCCTGATGAACATAACACCGATTGATTCCACTCACAGGACACCTGTAACACAGCATGCCAGTGGTCTGCTCATTGTCATTTACAAGACGCCCTTATGTAAAGTGAGTTATATTAGCGAGCGTGTACATTATGTTGAAACATTTAGACAACTGCCAGTTTGCAGAATGTGATGACAGAACGATTGCACTCCGCAAAGACGTTGTCCCAGAACAAAACATCAAACTTTAGTTTTGGTTGGGGAGAGGGGCACTGAACCAGTACGCTCCCACTGGCTCCAGCTCCTAGGCTAGGCAGTATACTAACATTTCTTCATCACTGATCATCGAAACAATTTTTATTAAGAATCCTTTTTTATTTGAGAACTACAAAAAAAACGACAGCATGGAAAGGTAAATAAGACTACAGTCATCATCACCCTGGGTAAAGGGTGGGGAGGAGTGGGCAGGACTCACATCCAGAGGACCATTAGATTTTTTTTTTTTTTACAATATAAAACATTGGCTCGGTCTGGATTCATACTGACCCAACATAACCCAACTGGACCCCTGGCCACCCAATGTGGCAACCAGGCTGGATCCATTGGAACTCAACATGGCAACCAGGCTGGATGCATTGGAACCAAACCTAGCAACCGCACTGGATACATTGGTACCCAACCTGGCAACCAGGCTGGATCCATTGGTACCCAACATGGCTACCATCCTCTTCATCATCCTCTTCACAGGAACATTCAGGCAGGCCTGTAGTTCATTATTTTATTTATACATCACGGCACAGGGTGGAGAAGGGGGGGAGTTAAGGGGGGGGGGTTGTCAGTGTTTGCTCTTCTTTGACTTCTTGTGGGACCGGTGTGGAGACCGTGACTTCGACCGGGATTTCCTAGCCGATTTCTTGGGGGTTCTGGAACGTGATCTCCGGGAACGTTTTGGCGTACGGGGTGACGACGGAGACCTGGGGAGAGCCACAGAGGGGAGTCAGGAGAGACCAGAAGTACCAAGCTCCAACGGCATTTCAGGAGAACTTACCCGAAATACTTTTACTATTCGGTTGCATACAGTATAAAGGTTGTACACATACTGAAACGTCAGGTGTCCCAGTAGATGTTTCCTTACCTCTTCGAGGACTTCTTGGTGGTGACGCGAGGGGAGTCTTTGTGGGAGGAACGGGACCGTGATGACACAACATCCTTGGAATAAGAGCGCTCAGAGCGTTCGGAGCGTGGGGACGGAGAACGTGCACGTCTACTGCTACCCCGTGAGGGGCTCCCGGGCGACCCACTATGCCGCCGTTTCCTAGCAACCACAGGAGATACACCCCGCCTGTCAGAAAGGAAGACACGGCCAGTCGAATGGTTTGGATTAGACATCTTGGATTAGAGAAGTTGGATACAAAACCAACCGTTCTACAGCCGAATAAAGATGTTAATGAGATAAGCTGGTCTGTATGAAACAGATGATAGGACAAATCCAATCTAACTTGAACATTTTCAGAACAGATGTTTTCCAGCACCAATAACATGTCCTGTCCGATTCTCAACACAACTATGGTATTTTAATTCATGATTGACAATAATGTGTCGTTAAGTCTCAGGAACAAACCTGTCTTTCCTGGTCGGGGTCGACTCCTCCTTCTCCTTCTCCTTCTCCTTCTTGACGTCTTTGGAGCGTGTGTCACTTTTCTCCTTCTCCTTTTTCTCCTTCTCTTTCTCCTTTTCCAGTTTTTCCTTTTCTTTTTCCTGAAAAAGAGTACATGCTTACATTATCGGATGGAAACCAAAAAAACGTGCTATTAACTGATGTTTGGCACAGTGAAACATGGCCAAGACACTACTGAGGCCAATAACAATGTGTGGCCCAAACGGTAGCATATTCACTACCTAGTGCACTACCACTGACCAGGGCATATTACGCCACAGGGACCCTTACCTTCTGTAGTAGTTTGTCCCTGTAGTGCTCCACCTGCTCTTGGATACTCTGGCCAGACTTCTTGGGCCTCTTCCCAGACTCCAGCTCATCCTGGAACTTCATCACTTTGACCTGGAACAAAATAACAATACAATGAAAGACGATTTTAAGATATACACATTAAGAGGGTTTGAGTTATAGCCCGAATACAATCCCTGGAAGCCCCCATAAACATAGACTGTGGTTCCAGAGAAATGCTGATTATATTACCTCAATCTCCCTGAGCTTTGAGCGCCTGTCTTCATTTATTTCAGAGAGCTTGGCCTTGGAATCAGACTCATCTCTGAAGGGATTGGAGAAACTCTGAGGCTCTTCTGAGCGGGAACTTTTGGTGTCCTCATCACTGTCATCCTCATCTTTCTTCTTCTCTTCCTCCTCGGGCTGTTCAAAGATCTCCCATTTCGAGGTGGTAACGGCTGAGGAGAGAGTTGGTTTGGCTCAGATGCTGAGGTAAAATCCTACCTTGACAAATGTTTCCAAATGAGCTCGGGGCGCATGAGTCTGTGTTATAGTCCCACTCACCTTGTGCTTCTAGTGCAGATTCGTCCACTGCTTCCCATTTTGACGGGGCTACTTTAAAGGCTGCTGCTTTGGCCGCAGAATGATCCACTAAAGGAACAATAATATTTTTATTTGTGCAAAAAAAAGTATCCCTTAAACAATCCACGACATGTGGAACTGGTGGTGTAGAGGTCATGAGGTCACTCACAGGGTACTCCATCAATGTCCTCTTCCAGAGCCTTGATTGGGACCCCATCCAGATCGTCGATCCCCAGCGGCGCTCCGTCCAGGGGGGCACCGTCCACTAGGCCCCCCCTCTCCAGCCCTATAGGGACCCCGTCCACATCCTCCAGTGGGGCCCCATCCATATCTTCCCCAATCGGGGCCCCGTCAATGTCCTCGGCCGGCTCCGGCTGGGTCAACAACAGCCCAGGGGCCAGGTGTTCCAGCGCAGGCTTCTGCTGAAAGCAACAGTGGAGCGGTTCAAGGGACTAATCCAGAAAACCTTGACAGTTATTAGGGCAACATTGCACTACACATTACACTTGGTCAGCATTTAGACACTCCCATCAAACCCTGCAAACCCTTGGGTAAGTGCACAAGTGGTCCTCTGGTTAAGAGCACAGCACCAGGAGAAGGAGGACCAGACCTCTACTATGACAGGAGCAGGGGCCTCCTTCTCAGCAGCCAGATTGACCAGCCCCAGGAAGATGTTCTGCAGCTTGATGAGGAAGGGATCCGGGTAGACCGCCCAGTCCTCCCACGCACGGAAACAAGCCATCACCCGTTGCTGTTGGCCAAGTGGATAGAACATGTTACAACAACTGGTCAAACCGTGACAAGAAACAAAACCTAGTCACAAAGCAACAATTCAAAAGCTGCGTAGCTAAACCAGAATCAAACTGCTATTGGAAATTGAACATGACAAGTGTGATGGCAATTTCATAACACAAGCCTGTTATTTTCCAATTAAGTGTTTCCAAATAGATAGGATGAAAATATACCTTGAAGTTCTCAGACTGAAGGTGACCCTGTATTGTCTTGTACGTCGCATTGAGGTCTGAGAAGATCTGGCAGAGCTTGGTCTCAAAGCTGTGACAAGGAACATATAAACTTATGTAGCCAAACATCTTAAATGACAGTAATGTACACAGCAAACATAAACAACACATACAGCAAAGCACATCAAGTCCCAACTAAACATCCCAGCGAAGTCACTCAGCAGCCACTTACTATTTCCTGTAATAAGATGCGTTGGCTACTTTGGCAGATGAGTTGTACAGTACATCAGAGACGAGATATAACCGTGCAATCTGGAAGACAGGGAGGCAATTATTAAAAGAAGCATCAACAGACAATGACCGAATGAATCCAATAACTGTAACTGATGAGGACTAGGTCAATTCATTTTCATGCATGCTTTTCACACCTGCATTTGTCTCTTGGAAGCTCATGCCAAGCCAAACAGCAGGGGAAAATGATATTAAACAAGCAACAAACAGGTTACGTTGGACCTATCATACAGTAACATTTAGTAAATCTGTATGGAAATGGAATTAGTCAAAAACACACCAAAACTATAGTGTACATGCAACATATTGTATGGCAGTCGGCAGACGCCCGGGATTCAGCCAACATTCACCTTCTTGGGAAGCGGTGTCTTTAGGATGGAGAGGGACTCGGTGACACACTCGACAATCTCCTCCGCAGCCTCGGCGTGGCTCAGACAGAACAACATTGCGTCGGCTATGTCGCCCTTCCGAGGAGTCAACGCCCTCAACATCTCCTCCAGCTGATCACGTTCTCTGGGATAGGACAAAAAACCAGTGAGCAGACTAGCCTAGGCCCCAATCTTCTGTCAGTAATGAGGCAGTATCGTGAGATAGACAGTAACACACGTCACAGGGTTTTGAGTGTTAAGACGACAACAAACCCACAGTTATACCATTATGTTAACATCATAAACAGGGAACCTACTCTTCTTTTAAACAGCCTTTCTTCCCAGCCTCCTCCTCTTCCTCCTCTGGCTCCTCCCCCTCCTCAAAGTTGCCATGCAGGTAGGGGTTGAGGGGAGGGGGGCGCCACAGTGAGCCATTCTTAAACATACGAAACTCGTCGGTCCGCCATTTTGTTGGTGCTTCTCCCTGTGGCAGGTTAAGACATAACAAGAACAGTGTCATAATTTAGGCCCTTGATGAATCCGGCTTTATACCGCCAAAGTGTGAACCCGGAACAGTGGCTTAAGTTAGAAATGAATAATGGCTGTTTAATGAAAACTAAAGCACAGATGACATTTTCTGTAGGCCCATAGACTACTGTTGACATCAAGTTATAAAATAGGAGCTTAAGAATGTGATGAGGATCTACTGACCTGTAATATGGAGTAGAGTTTCCATCGGTAGTAGACATGTGCTGGGCTCTGGTTCTCAAACAGAAACCTGACCAACAACATGAAAGACAGAGGACTTGATTAGCAACTATACATTGTAAATAACAGTGACAAGAGGCACAGACACCCACACCTACCTATACATGGGGTTACTGAGCTCCCGATTCATGATCATGGCTTCAAACATGGGACCCTCACGCACCACAAACTCGATCATTCGATGGATGAGAGAGAGCAAATTCCTAGAAGAAAAACACAGTTAAAACAAACAGATTCAGAGCAGTTGACCCTTCTCCCAAGGCAAAGCCTGTCTGGCCTAGTACAGCCTCTGGGCCTACATACACAACACAAGAAAATGTAAGACATATGAAACTATGTCTATCCTAGACTCAATGCAATTCAACTATATCTTACACTGTGTTTTGACTACATTAAATCATGTGTGAAAAGGTTTTGTTTGTCATCAGGAAATATAATGTATCTACTAGTCCTAAAAAAGTATAAATGAAGAAACTTCTAAATTTTGATGAACAAACATATTTTAGAAATAAGAGCAACGACTTTTAAACTGACATCAGTTATCAAATTGTATATGCTTAAACATATCAAGCAATGATAATTAGCATGTCCCCAAAGTAAACATATCAGGGGACCGTAAACCTGAATAAAATGTTGGAGTGATGGTTTGAGTGACTCTGTATTGAGTGACACATCAGCCAATACAGTGCCTGTCAAAGCCACAACTCCTCCTTACTAACTCACTGACTGACATGAAGAACCAAAGCAGTATAGGATTGTTGGCCTAAATAGGCTAAATAACAAAGGCCCTCTATTGGCCCTAATCATTCTACTACATAATGATGTATTAATAAAAAGTGCAAATGGGGTGAATTGGGCCTAAGCTCAGTGTGAGAATTTGAGAGATCTATAAATTACGATGCATGTGGGTCAAATTAGCCTAAAGTGGCCAACAAAACAACAAAGGATGTCTTTCATTTATTTGTAGACAACACAAATCACATTTACTTAGTAGTATTCGAGCCGATCGTACCAATGCATGGCGGGTAAAATTCAGTATACTTTCCCAATCCATCCCATGATGCTTTCAGGTCCCTCGCTGCCGCAGACAGTTCAACTTGTGCTGCTCACCAAGGCCAATGTCAAAGGTCACTGAGACTAATGGGAGGTTTGGATTGGATATCTGAGCTTGGGTCAGGTGTTGCTGAGCCCGTGATTGGGGGACAGAAGCCAAGGGGGTGTGTCGGTAGGAGTGAGCAATAGTCACAGGGCAGGACAGATCACTATGGAGAACCTAGCTACAGCCTGCATAGCATGTATGTTATGTGAGTGAGTGGGTTGTGCAACTAGGATGTAGCATGGACATGAATGGCCGATGACTCAGTGGTAGTAGTTGTGGTAGCATGGTGAGGTAAAAAGACTGATGACCTCTATGACGTCAGACAGGTAAAGACATGGGCCATTGGACTGGATGTTTGGACAACTGGATGAGTGGAAAAGCATATCGACAATGTGTGGTGGCAGAAAGACAAACGTGCTGTTGGAGAACCTTATATCGTAGAGTTCTGACGGGAATCCAGCGGGTTATTCATTCTGCTAGCCTCAACCATTGCTCACCCATACTGAACAACCCCCCGTAGCATGCAGTGATCCAACTGATCAAACTTTAAATTTAGGTTTATTCATAATGGGATGTTTTTCTACGTTTTACACCAATTAAAAAAAGGAAAAACATGTACCTTTCTGTTGGGATAACCACTTTGACTATGGCTTGCGACAGAGTCTGTATATGAAGTCACATCAGATAATAAACATAGAATATGTGAGTATTGTTAAAAGGCAACAGGTAAAAAATATAAATATAGAAATGCATAAAAAAAACTGCATCATAAGAAAAACAACTTTCCTTTACTGCTGTCAGTTTTACTAAAACTCAAATGTATACAGTTCTTCTAATCCCACATAACTTACCATTGTGTCTTTATTTAGCCTACACTAAAACACCTCTCTACAGTCCTTGCACTGCAAACCCACATCATTTCCTCCACTCCAATTGCTACATGTAGCCTAGTCTGGTCAATACATGTTTAAGAAGGAATAAACCCACAGCCCAATAGCCTTACTCAGCCTACAGCTAACACACATATCTGACCAGCTAGAAGCACTGGCACAACTGAAAGGCCTACTACAGACAGCAACACCCCAGATGAGACATGGCGAGTTACCTTGTCGAATTCCTCCTTGTTCTTGGGTGGAGGGAGCAGGGCAGCGTTGGGGTTCTTCAGCCTCTCGCGGGGCTGTGCGTTGAAAGGCAGGCCGGACGGGGGCGGGGGGAGTGTGTGTTCCATCATAGACTGGGGGATGTAGATGGGGTGGGGGGGGATGGGCACTCCTTTACCCCAGCCCAGCTTCATCTCAAAGTTCATAATCATCTTTCCTGGAAGCAACGCAAAAACATTGTCTTAGAAATAAGTTGCCTATTTGCCTTATTAAATTACTGTGTATTAAATATCATTTTAAAATGTATATTGGCTGCTGTTTTCAATGACTAGAGTAATACCGTGACCATATAATCATAGCACCAACAATGTGATTTCGGCATGCCGTGCAGGGAACGTGAGGAGATGAACGGCAACAAAAACCGGTGAATCAAAAGCAGAGATTTTCCCGGGTTTGCACAATACACCTTTCTCTGAAACTGTGCATGGCTGCGATTCATTAAAGTGGGGATACAGAGCTATTCCTGCTATCTGTGCACCTTGAAGTTCAGACAACATTGGAATAGAGGACACTGACTAGGCCCTACATAACCTCACATGGCCTAAAAAATGCAGCCCAAGAAAATCTGTTTCTTTTACAGAAACAAACAATGTATAGAGAGAATATTCTGATATTATCTCTAGCAGAATTAAGTATTTAAATTATATATACAATAAAAGATACATATGAATTTTCTTCTGTATGTTAACAGAATGCTATGAAAGGTTAAGAATGTTCTGCAAAGGTTTGTGTCTGCATCACAGCTTTTCATTTGCTTAAACACGTCTGTTGTCACAAAAACAACACATGGAAAATGTTTCACGTTTCTGTAGAAAACAGAGATTAAACAGAAATGGTTACCGATAACTACATGTAAAAGTCAAATAGAAGCATTTGTCCCACTGACTCTGTGCATTTCTGATAAGCAAGCACTTATTTTGTCCTCCACAGTCACTGCAGCAATTGCTATGTAATTACACTGGGGCTGTAAAATAACTAGAACTAAGCTAGACTATTGTGCCAACGCTGACTACAGAATACAACCTCAATATGTGCAGGATGAATTTTTTCAACTTTGATTTTGTTTTTGGACGGATACTGCTATTTAATTAATACACACCTGCTCAGCAACAGCCTCCCTGACGAGAAAAACAATGACCCGAGGAGCAAATCTAAGCGGCTTCAAATGAGCCTTGCAAACATTTTGTTTGTAGTTTCTTATTGATCACAGGAAGTTGCTAATATACACTTCGCATTTCTGTGATGTTACGGTGAGATGTCGACTTTGATCTAGTTTAGTAATAATAACGGCATTGTCATATTGATGTTTATGAATGGAAAATAACCATTATTCTGTTTTCTCTAACCAGTCGTGTTCGGGCTACCTTCTGTCGGCCATGATGCTACGTACATTAAGGATGCATGACATATCCCGTCCCCTGCTCAGACACGTGATACCTGCTGGTGAACTTTACATGTTCCATGTCCCACAGACAGAGCAAAAGGAATGCCCAGGAAGCAGAACAGCTAGACAGAAACACTGGGAAATCTTTGCCATTAAAAAGTTATTTGACATAACGGAACGCGAGTGAAGTTGCATTATGAAGGCAGGGTCAGTGGTATGAAGACGACCAAAAACATGAATACCGTTGAGGTTCTTCAGGGCTCTCTCCGCATCCCTCCGGCTCATGAAGGCCACAAAACCACAGTTCCTTTCCCGGGCCCTCTCCTCATCTGTCCGCGGCCACATGATCTTCACGCTTGCCAAAGGGCCGTAGCGTCCAAATTCCTGACACAGCATCTCCTCGTTCATCTACAATAACAGAGAAGGGCGGGACACGGGGGTGTGGCATTGGGTGTCAGTTTACATTAGGAAATCCTCAGCAATGCTATAGTTATAAGCATTTCTTTAACTAATACAACACCGTGCGTAAATAAGAAAAACACATTCAGAAAACATCAAATGAAAACGTACCTGTGGATTGATGTTTCCAAGATACAGGTTTGTTGTAGAGGGGTCTCCGACGTCATGGGAACCAGGCGCAGAGTCGTCCAGAACTGCAGAGAGAGAAGACAAGCCTTTATATAATATAATCTTATTGAGATGTAGATATCAAAAGCACGCCACTGTATTAAGTTAACAAATTACCACTGGTGGGACGGTTTCTTCTTGAAGAACCATCCACTAAAAAAAGCAGAAAAGTAGCTATAAATGCTGTTTTTAGGTAGAGGGAAAATGGGGTGGGTGGAGTTTGGAGGCAGTCAGTGTGAGCGCTGAAGGAGGAAAAGGGGCCTATCCTAGTTCAAAAGGTCTTTAAAAAAAATGGTCCTGTGTTAACAGATTTCTTTGAAGTATTACCTATAATTAGTTGCAATGAGTACAACTACCTTCCCAAAAAAGTGTAGTTAAAGGATCTGAATTTATTCTCCATGTGGAAGCCGAATGAATTGCAGTGAAAACAGTTCAGATTCATACCAACTCTCCCTAAAGTAAGTTGATAGTTTCGCTATGTACATACATGTAATAGAGCCTCAAATGAGCCTCTATACTGAATGTCCATAATAAAACTCATTTCCTAGACATTTCCAAGTGTGTAGAATTGCCAAGGGGTTTTTGGTGGTCCCAGTCCAACCCGCTCTCAGGGGTAAACCTTAAAAAGTTCAGCTAAATGAGGACACTCCATTGGGATGGATGTTACATATGTTACATTAGGTGCCATTATATTAGACTTAGAAAAAGGATTATATATAACATTTGCTAAAAGATATCTGCCATTGTTTTTCCTTTTTATCTTCAACAAAATCTGGTCTAATGTATTATAACACTATCAATCCACTATTACAGCAGATATGTTTTTTTAATATTGGAATGCAAAAGTTCTACATAAGGCTTCTTTAAGTATGTAAAAAACAAACAGCTTTTCTGTTGGGAGTGTGGGAACACTCCAAAAGAACAGTCTGGGGGTATATCAGTCAATTAAGTGTTTTCCTTCTTCAATTCACGCTATGACCATAACATTTGGGTGGAAGTTAACAGAATATTACATGTTAACAATTTGCTATTTTGCTATTTGGGTCCCTAGCCAAAAATCTTAACTGACATGCTAAGTTGGACCACAGAAACAAGAACATGAGTTTGTATTGCAGGCCATCCTGGCGCTGTCAGTAGATATAGACCAGACACTTACACGAGGAGCGTTTCCCTTCGATCCCCGCCAGAGGTTCAAATCGACTGACTCTGCCTTTCATCTTGTGTCTTTCATCCCGCTCTTCCTGTATTCTGGTAGGAAAACAGAAAATAGTATATTACGCAATCCAGCACAACAGCCAAATGTACGGAGCAAAATTTGAAATGTCACATAGCTTACTGTTTAAGTTCTTCTTTAAAGAGCTCTAGGTTACTCTTCTTCTTTTCCTTTTCACTTGTTTTTTTCAGTGTCTGAAGGGGAGATTCATTTGGTTGTACATTAGTTTGTTTTTCGAACAGGCCAGTGAAAAAGACCATCCATTTGGATAGTCTGAAAACACTGAAATAATGTGGACTGCGATGATACATACATTTCTTTTATCCAATGGTAAAAACTGCATAGGGGTTTCCAGAGGCAGGAAGCTGCTTTTCGGTGCAGTGGTGGCAGCGGTCGTTTCAAAGCGTGACTTGGGTTTGTACAGTTTGCCCTTCTTCTCATCACAAGCAGCCTCCTCTGTAGGAAATAACACAAGTCAGCCCTGGTTCTTATCAGATTCCACAGAGAAGATGGAAAACGTCTATTTCTTTAAATGCCCAACCGTAAAACACAATATCTCTCTGCTAACATATCACGGTTAATTTGGTCCCGTCCAAGGGTGACATGGTTTTTCATAGCCAGGGTTTTTATCTGGATAACAAAGGGTGGTGAGTCATGAGTGGGGGCTAGGCTCACTGCAGTACGCCACATTGGCACCCCCAAATAAGAGTTTTAGAGGCCCCTCCCTATCTTAATAATATTTTAAATAATTTATTGAAATTCAACAAAAGGATATGTTTGATATTTTAAACCTAATTTCCTTAATTTAAATACAAAATTAAAAAGTCCCATGAACCAGAGAACAATGACCCTGGAAACATTGCATACACATTCAGCATTGTAGATCTATAAAGTCCTATATAATTATTGTGGCAACGACATTTTTCTAAAACATGTCACACGGTTTTAGATATTTTACAGATATCCATGTCCTATGAAATCATTTACATTTGAGTATCAAAACCATTTACCCTATGTTTTACAAGAGGTTGGCTAAAAGATGTGACTAATTGGAAAACTAATAATAAATCACATATTTTAAGGTGAAAAGATTGAATAAATACCATTTACCCTTTATTTAAGAATATATACATCACATGCTCATGGATCTGGATTTCATTCCTATAATCCCTAAATCATAACCTTACTCAGTTACTAATAATAATAATAATAATAATAATAATAATACATGGGATTTATATAGCGCTTTTCAATGACCCAAAGACGCTTTACAAAAACAAGCAAAACAAAGAACACTGAGAAATAAAATGTACAACAACAAAGGGGCTATGGGAAGGCTTGTTTAAACAGAAATGGCTTAAGGCGGAGTCGGAAGGTGTTAAGAGAGTCAGAGTCAAGGATGGATTGTGGCAGTGAGTTCCAGAGCCGGGGAGCAACCCTGGAGAATGCCCTATCACCAAAGCTCCGTAGCTTGGATCTGGGGATGATGAGGTGGCCTGCTGTACAAGAGCGGAGTGAGCGTGAAGGTTGATAGTGTTGAAGAAGGTCCGAGAGGTAGGGGGGAGCAAGTTTGTGGAGGGCTTTGTAAGTCAGGAGGAGTATTTTGTATTCAATGCGCTGTTTGACAGGGAGCCAGTGAAGCTCACAGAGGATGGGGGTGATGTGCTGCCAGGACTTTGAATGAGTAAGAAGCCTCGCAGCAGAGTTTTGAACCATTTGGAGCTTATGGAGGTATGAGGAGTTGATGCCGGACAAGAGGGAGTTACAATAGTCAAGACGGGAGGAGATGAATGCATGAATCAGAGTTTCAGCTGCAGGTGGGGGGAGGGAGGAATTGAGTTTTGCAATGTTACGAAGATGAAAGAAAGATGATTTGACAGTCTGTTTAATGTATTGCTCGAAACAGAGGGTGGAGTCAAGGATGACCCCAAGGTTGCGAGCACAGGGGGAAGGAGAAACTACAGTGTTGTCAATGGTGAGAGAGAATGTGCCAGTTTTACTAAGGGTGGATTTGGTGCCAATGAGAAGAAGTTCTGTTTTTTCACTGTTGAGTTTGAGGAAGTTGTGATGCATCCATATTTTTATTTCAGAGAGACATGATTCAATATGGGCCAGAGGTGGGTTGGTGAGAGATTTGGTGCTGAGATAAATCTGTGTGTCATCAGCGTAGCAGAGGAAATTAAGGTTGAAGTGGCGGAGGATCTGACCAAGGGGGAGGATGTAAATAATGAAGAGTAAGGGACCCAGAACAGAGCCCTGGGGGACCCCCTGCGTGACTGTAGATATTTCAGATTTTTGGTGACTGAGGGAGATGTAATGGGTTCGATTTGTGAGGTAGGTTTGCAGCCAGGAGAGTGCGGTTCCCTCAACACCCAGACCCCTGAGCCTGGTGAGGAGGATCTGGTGGCTCACGGTGTCAAATGCGGCACTCAGATCCAGGAGAATCAGGATGTTGAGGGAACCAGCATCAGCAGAGATGAGGAGGTCATTGACAACTTTGAGTAGTGCAGTCTCTGTGCTGTGGAGTGGGCGGAAACCAGACTGGAGGGGTTCAAACAGGCCATTGTGAAGCAGGTGTTGTTGGAGTTGAGAGGCAACCGTCCTTTCCAGGGTTTTGGCAAGGAAGGGGAGGTTGGATATCGGGCGGAAATTGTTCAGGATGGTGGTATCTAGTCCAGGCTTCTTTAAGATGGGAGTGACAGCAGCAGTTTTATAGATGGACGGGACAATGCCATGGGTGAGGGATAGGTTAATGA
Source organism: Esox lucius (assembly GCF_011004845.1). Taxonomy (NCBI): domain Eukaryota; kingdom Metazoa; phylum Chordata; class Actinopteri; order Esociformes; family Esocidae; genus Esox; species Esox lucius. The sequence continues at coordinate 18,765,970 of NC_047589.1, forward strand.
TGCGTGTGATAATGAGTTACTGTCTCACTACTCTCTGGGCCACTCTGTCTCTCTGTTGGTTCAGTCACTGTCTCACTACTCTCTGGGCCACTCTGTCTCTCTGTTGGTTCAGTCACTGTCTCACTACTCTCTGGGCCACTCTGTCTCTCTGTTGGTTCAGTCACTGTCTCACTACTCTCTGGGCCACTCTGTCTCTCTGTTGGTTCAGTCACTGTCTCACTACTCTCTGGGCCACTCTGTATTCCAACTCCTGCCGCCTGTCCTTCAGACTACTGCCCCTCCAGCACCTCTACTCTACCTTCAGTCACTGGATCACTAGTTTACAATCCATTTTCAAAAACGTATTTGAATTGTATAAAGCAGTTTTAGGGGGTTATTGAAATCGATGAGAAATTATGTTTTTATATTTAACATGTTATTGAAAGGTTTTGAATGTGAAATGTCTAGGTTTTGTGGTCAACTTGCTAACGTAGTTTCCATTTGTAGCCTCTTTCTCTGAGAGATGGTTTCAAAGGAAAAATACGAACCTATATTCTAGCTGCCTGTCTAATTCTTCTCAAAACGAAGGCGACAGGATTACTAGATAACTTTTATATGCATTGACAATGTAGTTAAAAGACAGTCTTCAGTCTGGTTTCTCTCGCTTCAAATCTTTTCTGTTTCACCGCCGGTAAAGAAATGTGTATCAAACTATGGCGCTAGATAGCTGGAGGATACCGGTAGCTACCAGACAATTCAGGCCAAGATCCGATGAACAAGTTTGTTAAGACCAGATTTGCTCGGATGGCCAACTTCACTCCTTAATACCGTAATCACAAAAAAAATTCACGCATATTTTTTTACCGAAGTCATCGATGGATTTCAATGTATTTGTCATTTTTTTCTTGGGCGGGCTGAAAAAAACATTTTGGGGGGAGGCCTGCCCGAGGGTTTTTATTGCAGGAAAATCTGCGATACCTTTAGTTGCATTTGCAATGCCGCCTCGAACAAAGGCCTTGACCTTGCCCTCTCCTCCCTCGAATGCAGCCAGGAACTCCTCGTAGATCTCCGCAGCTGCCCGCTCATCCTCCTGTCAAGGAGGAGACCCACAGTGTCGCTCAAAGGCCATGTCACAACATAAGTCCCAGTTCATTAGACAACAAAGCACTTGATCAAAGAACACTCATGTGATTACTTGTGTGAGCCAATGTAGTGAAATATGAATTACAAACATGTGTTTCTTACCTTCTTTTTGATTTCCTCTTGCTCCTTTTTGCTTAGGGTCCTTTTGGTCACTGCCATTTTACCAATGCTGAATGACTTCAACTTGCTCTCCAGCAGGGCCTACAAATGTAAATCCAATGTAATTATTAGCTAGTTAGACACTGCCTGAGCATCTCAACTCCCTTTGTCCTATATCAATACAGAGCTGAGATCAATGGCTGCAGGACTTGCTAGCAGTCACCATCAGGCAATACTTACAAATGAAATCTCTTACCTGTACCCATGTTTGTCCTGTACAGTAGAACCACAGTACTTTAGCTGCAACGTGTTTTGACTACTACTAAAAACTCTCTTAATGTGACAAATGAATTGTGACCGCCTTCAAGAACTATGTATGGCGAGATTCAGTTGGAAAACACACAATTTGAGTTCAGCAGCATTCCATAAACATTTCTAATATAAATTTGAAATGTAGCACCCCTCAACAGAACTGCGGTTGTAAACGACAGTTAAGTACAGGTAAGCTCTTGAAAATGCTGATGGTGACTGTTGCTGCTATTACATCACACAGCCAACATTGATTTCAACCATAGAGAAGGTTAGAGGACATACCCCTATGTATTTCCCATTACGGAGTCTGTGAGGCCATGGACACTGAAAGCATCTGCTATTTTAATGTTATCAAGTGGTTGGGACTTACATCCTTCTTGATGACCTTGTCTGACTCTACTTAAACCAGGTCACCAATTTCATCAGTGAAAGCAACAGATGCACGTATTTTATTGCAACAAACAGTTTCTAAATGCATATCAAATTGCTCATAATGATGGCATAATATTCCAAGTATACCGACCAACGTCTTCATTTAGAACATACCTCGTTGTTATATTCATATAGATATTATTTTAATGTAATTCAACAGACCACCTGCTAGACCACATACAGGTCGAAAATCGCTACACTACTACGAGGACGAGATGATAGCACACCTGCTACCTAGTTATTATCAGCACTAGTTGAACACACGTCACGCAGTACGAAGTTCGTTTCAAATAGTAAACTACGTAGATAACATTACATTATTAATTTGTGCGATTTTGTAGAGGTTCCTGAATATCTAGCTCGATCACTCTCAAGGAAGCACACAGTACATGTACTACATTACTAGAGACAAACCGACAAGCCAGTTGTGAAGTGGCTAATAATGGTAACTGGTAGTGGTAGGATGACAGCGACGATATTATTGAACTGTTGTTGAATGTTAGGTAGCAATCTAGCTACAAATTCGATTTATATTTGTTGGATAATAGTGGTAAGATGTTAGATGCTTTGATAACGGCGAGTAAATAGCCAGATGAGTCCCTGCGAGATCCGACTGTGCAATTCAGTTGTCCTAGCAGCTAGCCTAATGTTTCTTCAAGGCGGCAAAGCGTAAGCAAAGATCTCGTGCTAGGGTGACGTTAGCTAGGCTACAAAGGTTAGCTAGCCCATGGTTATTATTGACGTTGTTGTGCAACCACAAACAATAAGTAAACATGCTAGTTAGCCATGGTAATTCTGATTATGTAGCAGTTATAGAAGCTGGGTTGCTAGGTAAACACATGGCAAAACCTAAACAATATCTGGAAAAAGAAAATCGCGGGGATTCGGCCCTTAGCTAACGACGTTACCTAGCTAGCTACGTGGTACACCAATAAATAGCCCTTCTCACTGGCACCCGTAAAAGAAAAAACAGCAAAACGTTTATAATTACGACATTCAAAAACAGAAAAACTACAAACATGTATTGTAGAATTGTATCGCAAATGCATCAAATTAAATATTAATTTATATATTCACCTTAGCGTTGGATTTCTGCGAACCGCCAGGCGTTCGGTCCGCCATCTTGGTAGCCTTGTGCCAATCCAATCGATTAACGAATACCGATTGTTGGTTAGGGGTTTTGACCTCAGTCAAACTAGTGGAATGCAGAAATATGGATATTGAGTTTTTAGTAAAACAAATCCATTACTATAGAAATCTTAAATGTGTAAAAAAAAAAAAAAAACACACCAACAGCGTTTATCAATTGCCTAAATATTACAATTATTGGCAAAATTCGAGAGGATTAAATCCAAAATAACCTAAATCGTGACAGACTGATGTGTCAATAGTGATCACATATTTATGGTGCGTTCTTTATCGATCAGTGAAGTCAGGAAACGCATGGGTTCAGTCGGCAGTCTACACACTGCTGCATGTCGAACAAGCCCAATTATATTATACAGGTGCTGGTCATAAAATTTGAATATCATCAAAAAGTTCATTTATTTCAGTAATTCCATTCAAAAAGTGAAACTTCTATAATGTATACATTCATTCCACACAGACTGATATATTCTGTGTGTTTATTTATTTTAATTGTGATGATTATAACTGACAGCTAATGAAAATCCCAAATTCAGTATCTCAGAAAATTAGAATATTATTTAAGACCAATACAAAAAAAATATTTTTTGAAATGTTGGCCAACTGAAAAGTATGAACATGAAAAGTATGAGCATGTACAGCACTCAATACTTAGTTAGGGCTCCTTTTGCCTGAAGTACTGCAGCGTGGCATAGAGTCGATCAGTCTGTGGCACTGCACAGGTGTTATGAGAGCCCAGGTTGCACTGATAGTGGCCTTCAGCTCTTCTGCATTGTTGGGTCTGGCATGTTGCATCTTCCTTTTCACAATACCCCATATATTTATATCTATAGGGTTAAGGTCAGGTGAGTTTGCTGGCCAATTAAGAACAGGGATACCATGGTCCTTAAACCAGGTACTGGTAGCTTTGGCACTGTGTGCAGGTGCCAAGTCCTGTTGGAAAATGAAATCTGCATCTCCATAAAGTTGGTCAGCAGCAGGAAGCATGAAGTGCTCTAAAACCTCCTTGTAGACGTCTGCGTTGACCTTGGACCTCAGAAAACAAAGTGGACCAACACCATCAGATGACATAGCACCCCAAACCATCACTGACTGTGGAAACTTGACACTGGATTTCAAGCAACGTGGATTATGTGCCTCTCCTCTCTTCCTCCAGACTCTGGGACCTTGATTTCCAAAGGAAATGCTAAATTTACTTTCATCAGAGAACACAACTCAGCAGCAGTTCAGTCCTTTTTGTCTTTAGCCCAGGCGAGACGCTTCTGACGCTGTGTCTTGTTCAAGAGTGGCTTGACACAAGGAATGCAACAGCTGAAACCCATGTCTTGCATACGTCTGTGCGTGGTGGTTCTTGAAGCACTGACTCCAGCTGCAGTCCACTCTTTGTGAATCTCCCCCACATTTTTGAATGGGTTTTGTTTCACAATCCTCTCCAGGGTGCGGTTATCCCTATTGCTTGTACACTTTTTTCTACCACACCTTTTCCTTCCCTTCGCCTCTCTATTAATGTGCTTGGACACAGAACTCTGTGAACAGCCAGCCTCTTTAGCTATGACCTTTTGTGTCTTGCCCTCCTTGCCCAATGTGTCAATGGTCATCTTTTGGACAGCTGTCAAGTCAGCAGTCTTCCCCATGATTGTGTTGCCTACAGAACTAGACTGAGAGACCATTAAAAGGCCTTTGCAGGTGTTTTGGGTTAATTAGCTGATTAGAGTGTGGCACCAGGTGTCTTCAATATTGAACCTTTTCACAATATTGTTCCTGAATTTGTGGTTTTCATTCGTTGTCAGTTATAATAATCCAAATTAAAAGAAACACTTGAAATATATCAGTCTGTGTGGAATGAATGTATACATTATACTAGTTTCACTTTTTGAATGGAATTACTGAAATAAATCAACTTGTTGATGATTTTATGACCAGCACCTGTATGTAAACCTATCAGAAATGTTCAGGCTAAAGGGCATGGTTTCGTTTTATACACTAGATGGTGCAAGTTCTTCGTCTTTTCAAAACCCATGAAATGAGGATGGGCGGGACATCTGTCCCTCTAGTCTGGATCAATGGGTATTAAGAAGTAGATGAGAACGCGTGAAGTGTTCCATACCTTCAATCTCTCATTTGCGTCTACTCAAAGTGCTTACGGGTATTATGATCATTCCGAGTCTTTCCAGTGAGACGGCTATGGTGGCACCGCTCACACGAAGAACCGTTTGGCTCCCAAACGGCAATTTGTTGAAAATGCTTAAAAATACCCCAAACAAGGAAAAGTATCTCACGTAAAGGCCAAAAAAGTAGTCTATATGTTTTTAAAAATTCACAAATTCACTTTCAAATAGGTTATACATTGTCTTGGCCTACATGTCCTAGATAAGATTACCACAGCTGAGCTCTCCCAACTATATATTGTTTCTACAGTACAGATAAATAATATAAAGTTATAATGCTAGTATAACATTCCCCATTACCCATATGCTCCGTTTATTGGATGAATACATTAATCGCTCGCTATTCGCGTTATTTTATCAAAGATAGACTATACCAGGTAAAAGGCATAGCCTGCATGCCTTGCACGCCCCCCCCCGCCCCCCACAGGCTTCCAGTGCGTCTACGATCACAGATTTTGGGAAAACGCAGCTGCCTGCTCATTGCTCCCTCCTACCACGCAGAACAGACGCTATATTCATCTCTGAGCTCTAGCCTGCAGCCTGCGAAACTCCCTACAGGAACTTCTGGTACTTTTCCCCACAGCTCGAGTGACTGAATACAAACAATATCATTAATGCCACCGGGTGAAAACAGGCGAAGTGGTGCCTGGTCCGTTAATCCAACAATGTGCAGAATATGCGGTCTTTTTTGCGCTTGGGGAGTCCTGTTTTTGACAGAGGTCTGCGCGCAATCACAACGGAGGTATCCTCTTCACTTTTATCTAAAAATCTATTATTCTAGGGGTTCTGCTTTAAAACAGTTATAACTGATTACTATTTACAATAAACCTAAACGAGGAGGTGCTGAGATTCCGATGAATATAGGAAAATAAATGAAGAAACTGCATCATTGATGTTCAAAATAACTGTTAGAATATCTGCAGTGTGCGCTCTAGGCATAGGCTCTAGACACTGGTGCATTGCCGAGACAACCTTAGAATGAACACCAAAAATTAATGTTAAGTCTTCGGGCTGCTTTCCATATTCCATCGTTTAGGCGACGTATTTGTATCTGGTATAAAATGTGTTCCTTATTTCTTCCAGACAAACATTTACATGTGGAGGTAATATAACAGGGGATTCTGGGGTCATTGGGAGCCCGGGGTATCCAGGGGTGTACCCCCCAAATACCAAATGTGTTTGGAGAATCACGGTGAGTCAAATGTACTTTGTGTTTATCAGCTTTACTGTTTTATATTTTTTTCCCAGTGCCATATGTCCGAATGGTAATCCATATCAGAAAAATGAAGTGATGCAATTTTTCTGTTATAACAGCAATGATTCACCCACCAACTCTAACTGTGTAACTGGTAGTCTGGTATTTGGCTAGTGGCCACACGGCACCCCCCCGGCACTTTGAGCTGCCTTTTCTTTTTAGCATTTTTAACACGCGGACTGTTCTAATTTTTTGAATTTATTCAAGGTAAGTCCATGAAATAAGTACTAACAGCAGAGACGAGTAGCTAAAGACTAACTTTACATTTTAATTGTGAATAACGCGTGATATTTTGTGAATAGTGAAATGCATTTAATATAATTTCAAACTTTGCATGGGCTATCAAAATATGATTTTCCCTCTATATTCCCCGTTGGGTAAAAAGATCACCAGAAATAGGCTTATAGTTAGCCTTCATTGTGTTTTTGATGGTTGTGACCAATCCTTGCTGTGTTTTTGATGGTGAATATGCTGGTTATCAGCACAAACATCATGAAGTCACATTGTCCTGCTTTGCAAAGTCACAACATACAATTTAACATAAAGAGATATGTATTTTGTTGATGTATTTAAGGCTATGTAAGGTATGACTTGAAAAAAGGAACTGGTCCTGACAATCTGGATCCATAAGTATTGAAATTTGCAGCTGACTATATTGCTATACCCCTGACCTACTTATTTAATCTCACCCTGGAGCTAAATGTCATCCCTAGTGATTGCGTGTGAACCTGAATTCTGCTCCATATTTTTAGGTGAAACGGCAAACCTTAATAACTACAGGTCTATTTCAAAACTATTGGAGCTAGGTCAAATATTGGAGACCCCCAGTGCCATTGAAGGAGTTTTAATATGTAATCTGATCATTCGGGTTTCAGAAAACAACATGGCACCGCTACTGCTGCTGCAAATGTTGTCAATTATATAATTGATGCCTTAAATTAGGCAGTAAACCCTAATTACACCTGTTCTTCTGGAAAAATAATGGTAAAAACATAACAGCACTGAGTCTCCATTTATTAATCTATCTAAGCCATTTGATGCTGGATCTTGACATTAGGTTGTGGAGTCTAATTGACATAGGATTATCTTGTCAGACAGTACAATGGTCTGGGAGCCCATTTGATGAAAATGTGTCTAATATGTAAATTCACCAAAAGGGGTCCCACATGGCTCTGTACTTTGGCCACTTGACAGCATAAACATGTGTAATGCTGCTTTTCATTTTTATGCTGATGACATTTTCTGACACGGAAGAAAGCATTTGAAGAGTTGCATTGTGCCTTTACAGTTATCAGCTCTGTCACCTGAAATGTCTCCCAGGGCACCCAGTGAATCGTAGATGAAAACAATGTTTGGATTTTATGTAGAAGTGACATT